>NW_015162489.1:1304687-1362346 GCF_001447785.1 Gekko japonicus | reverse complement strand
ATTATCATCTAAAGTCCCATCCAGCCCCAAGGAACATTAAATCCAGAGTATGTACCATTAGATGCCCCCAGAAGGACTACAAGCAGGGCACAGAGGCTGAGGCATTGGTATTCAGTGGATATCTGTACATGGAAGTTCTGTTTAGTCATTGTGTTTAATAGCCATTCACAGCCATATCTTTTATAAATTTAACCTCATTCCCTTTCAGAGCCTATTAAACTAGTGGCCTCCACTATATCCTGTGGCAGTGAATGCCACAAATTAATCACTCTTTGATTGAAGTACTTCCCTTTGTCCATCCTGAATCTACTGCCCACCAACTTGACTGGGGGCCACATCACAGAAGAGGAAGACAGTGTTCTCTATCCATTTTCTCCACTTCGTACATAATTATATAAACCTTTGTAATGTCCTCCCCTTAGTCATTTTTCCCTCTAAATTGAAAAGCCCCAAACTACTTAGCCTTTTCTCATAAGGAAGGTGCTCCAAGATCATTTTGGTTATCCCTTTCTGTGTCCTTTCAGGCACTACAATATCTTCTTTGAGATACAGAGACCAGAACTGTACCCAGTATTCCAAACACGGCCCCACCACAGATCTATACTGGGGCATTATGATACTAGCCACATTTTCAATACCTTTCCTAATAAGCCCTACTATAGAATTTACCTGTCGCTGCTGCAAACAAAGTCATCATTTTCATTTATTGTTCTCAGGAAGATAGCTGTGTTGGACTGCTAGACTTGAGTCCAGTAGCACCTTAGAGTCCAAAGAGATTTCTGGGGTATAAGCTCCCTTTGTCAGAAAATCTTGTTGGGTCTCTAAGATGCTACTGGACTTGCCTCTAGCATTCCCATTTATAGATGCACAATGACTCCAAGATCTCTTTCTTGGTCATTAGCCCTCAGTTAAATTTCATCAGCATATATTTAAAGTGAGGATTTATTTATTTTTTTGCTCTGATGTGTATAACTTTATATTTACATTGAACTTCGTTTGTCAGGTTGCTCCCCACTCACCTTTGCAGAAATCCTTTTCGAGGTCTTCATGATCTGCTCTGGTCCTCAGCATCCCAAATGATTTGGTGTCACTGCAAACTTTGCCAGCTTGCTGCTCACACCCAATCCCAGTTTGTGAACAAACCACATAGCACCAGTCCCAGTACCAATTTCCATGCAACCCACTGCTTGCTTCCCTCTATTGCAAGTACTGTCCATTTATTCGTACTTTCTTTTTCCTGCTGTTTAACCCGTTTCCAATCCATGAAAAGACCCACCCTCTTATCCCATGTCTGCTAAGTTTACTCAGGAGACTTTGGTGAGGGAAGACACTATTCAGGAAGGAAAACTGATTCCTTTAGCAAGGATAAATTTTGTTTCTATCTGCTAAACAGCTTTGAAATAATTAGGGGCTTAGATTTCTAATTAAAAGCTCCCAAATTAATCCATCGCAATCTCCCTACAGATTCCCTCTTAATTTATCTGCTTTACTAACCCATTAACAGTGCAATCCTATGAAGGGTTACTCTACTCTTAAGTCTCCCAACATGAGAGTGAGGATAATACAGGGTGATATTCTTGGTGTTTTCCTTGTACTTATGTCCTTACATTTTGGCAGAGAGAAGCATGCCATGTGGTGTTCGTATCAGGCATGCCAAACCAGTATTATAAATTACAAATACTGTAAGGGGGTTTGGGTGTTGAGATTATACTAGGGTTCTCAAACCCTGTTTTGGGGACCTTCCTAACCTAATCTAATGCAATTGCTCTCCAGAGCCTCAGCAGAGGTCTTTCCCAGTCCTGCTTTCTTTCAACCAAAGATGCCAAGGTCTGAACCTGAGACTTTGTACTCACAATATGATCTGCTCCTTGAGTCAAGAAACTGTCTAAGCCTCCCCAAATGTAAGACAACTACACAAAATAGTCATCTTGTTTATAACTACTGGGTTTGGGCAAACAACAACAACAAAAGAAGGGACATTATTGGACAGACCTGAAATGTACTGCAAAGTACCAGGCTCTGCAAGATGAAGATCAACTTGACCCTACATTGGCACAGACAATCAGATCAACACAATGCTAAGCTTTCCTAATTACTGAAACAATTAAAGATAAACTCCTGGGCCAGTGATGCTTTTAAATTTCCCTCTGGCCAATGTAACACTGATGCTGGATGAGTAAAAGAAACTGACTCACAGGAGTAACACATGGCAGACATAATGTTTCAGGCTAAAACCACAAGTGCGCTGTAAAATGTCAGAATGTCAAAATGTGATTATAAGTCAATATCCCACATCACTGTTGACAAAACCTGATACAAGCTCAGTACATTCTGCTTTTCATACATGCACACTAGCATGGAAGAGAGGCTGAAAAATGCTTTGCCTGTGCGTGTTAATTTGGTCTAAATCAGGAGATGGTTCTTATACATGCAGTGTTACATGCCAGTATGTCACTGTATCCTATTTTGTGAACAGGAAAAAGTATGTTGATTCAATTAGCAAATCTCATGACTAAATTTATAGATTTAAACAGTCATTCATTCTGGACAGAGAGCTCTGGGAACTGTAGTTTTGTGAGAGGAAGCTGAGATCTCTACAAGAGAAATCTCAGCATCAAACTACAGTTCCCAGAACTCTTTGTGAAAAAATGACAGACAAAATGGTATCAAACCAGTATGATTTTATAACATAAAAAGGTCAGATTTCTAGGACTTCAAACATAACAGACTCCAGGACGAGAAAACACTGTGCTAAAATGCTGTTGCTGAAGCAGAACTGAATCCTTCACAATCTTGCTTGAGGCATTAATTAGGGAATCATGTAACTGGTCAGCAGAGTGACATTCAAGTTCAGAACCAAAGCTGAGGACTTTACAAGCATCATAAAAATGGCATTCCATTCCTGTTCCCCTCTGACCATCATGCAAAGACCTTATTTTGAACAAAGAGAATATTTTCCAATGCTTTTCTATATTTGTCTGGCTCCTCACTGGCATTTCCCTTCTTACAGTCTTGGTGATCATTCAGAGATCTGTGTGTCATCAGAATCTCTCTCTCTCTCTCTCTTTCTCTCTCTCTGAAGAATGCCAGACAGAAAAATTAAAGGGGCTCAAAAGCTGCCTGCACTAAATGGGCTTCTTGACTAGAGTAGGTATACAAAACAGAAATTCATGAAATGAGCAGGAAAAGGCATACTAAAGAAACACATTACTTGTTCGAGCCCTCAGTGCTGAGCTTCACAGCTTCTGTGATGATAAAGTATGTTGCTGTTATCATGGCTCTGTGACATCTTCACAGATGAGAAGCACTATAAGAGCAAAGATATTAGACATAATGTACACTTGGGACAATAGTTCATCTGGAATACATTGGATGGTCTCTCATCTGTGGTCTCTTCCCGAACTTTGAAAGAACTTAAAAAAAAACAACTCCCATCTCTGCCTCTCACATCTCCATCTCATTAACTCTGGAAAGATGTGTCCCTCCCTCCAAGCTTAGCTCAATCACACACACTCACACAACCTGCAAGAGGCAGGCTCTGACAAAATCCACTTCAGTCATGGAAGAAGCCTGAAGCTTGTACAAGTGTGAGGAACACCATAGGTGAGACATTAAAATAATCCTACGTGGGTGTTTTCTTTGTTAGAATCTGGCTTTGCACAGCATCTACGAATAAGGGAGATGCAGTCCAGACCCTAATGGGGTGTGACCAAATACACTTTAGGAAGATCTTTCTTTAACTAAAGTTGCAATGTAAAAGGGGGGGGGGAGATGACTGACCTTCAGCTGCTTTTGTCATCCCCCTGTTTGAGTTCCAGCGAGACTTCCCGATGTCAGCAGACAACACAAATCCATGAAAAGGCACAGGACCTGAGGTAAGGGACAGCAAGGTGACAGCGAAAACAACAAGAGCGGCACCAAACAAATAGACTTTCTTAACTTCTTAGCTCCCTCAGAAGCAAAACATAAAGCCTCTCCTCACATCCTCCAAATCTGGTGCTGTTCCTGCCTATGAGGAAGCATTCCATCCAGGAACGAGGCACAGAGTGCTTCAGGTACTGTGGCCATTGAAGAAGAAAATGGCTCACCAGAGGAATGCAGCCCAGCCCTGTTATGGCCTGTAGTCCAAGTGTTGCGGTCTCAGCTCCTCTTAGCCCCATCTCCTTGGTTCTGAGGCAAGACAGGACGGGCCTTTAAAAAGCTTTGTGCAAGTGTGTGGTGTGTGTGTGTATTAATCACATGATTGTTGTTCACCTGTATCTTGAACAAAGACAGTGCACTGTTAAAAGCCCAAACAAGAAAGCAGGCATGGGAGGGGGAGAGTGTGCAGAGGGAAATTGAAGGGGTTGTTGAGAGAAAGAGAGAGCCCTTATCAAACTTCCAATTCATGGGTCTCCCATTCCGTCGGCACACTGGTGTTATTGTTCAGCCCTTGTGTGTTGAACGTCTGCTCCTCTCCCCCGCCTGTTTCGGCTCTACTGTATAGAAATATTTAATTGTGATCCCCCTTCTATTTCCCCAGACATTCTCAGGACATCAGTCCTGTGCCCCCAAGACAGGAGGCAACCCCAAAAGCTGCTATTGTCTTGTCCAAATTGCATTCAAGGCACAGTTATTCAGACTCACTAATGGCACACCCATACACGTATACCTGGGCATACAAGGTGTGGATAAGGAGTCAACTAATAAATACTGAAGCTGAGGGGCTTGAAATGTTTTCTGACCAAAGATGGAACACCTACAGGCTTCATCCTCCTCCTCCATCTCCCCTATGTGAATGGACTGTGCTTCTTAATCTGTCTTCTCGTGGGCTTCTCTTGCATAATATTCCGTTCCTTGCAGAAAATGTCCACGCTAATGAGAGTATTAAACTAGAAACATTCTTCCTGATGAGCTAAACTTTGGGCTGAGCAATCATATGATCCAATTAAGATGGTTACTGATATGCTGGAACTAACATCACCATAACTGTTTGGGATGCTTCCCAGCAGCAGCAATACTAGGAAGAGGGGAAAAGAGCAACCATGACCACCACTCATGTATTTCTTTTTAGCCCCATCTTTAGTCTGTTTGAAAAAGCTTAGACCAGGCCTTAGCCATATGGAAGCTAAAGGATCTGCTTTTCTTATGATGGATGAGGCAAATTTTGCAATTAATGTTGCAACTAATTGGCTGAAATAATACATGGGACCATCTTTGGCAACTGCCTGGTAGCTGTAGCTGGTACAAAATACACCCACCCAGCCACTGAAGTTGGGTGATGCATGCATGTTTTTAAACAGGGGTCATTTCGTAGAAAAAGAGCTAGGGGAACTCATTAGCATAACTCATTAGCATATGCCACAACCCCTGACATCACTGGAAGTGTGTCATAAGGCCACATCCCCTGACATCACCGGAAATGTGTCATAAGGCCACACACACCCGCCCCCAACGGTCCCAGCCGCCTCCGCCGGCCTTGCAGCTCCACTGCCGAGCCCCATGAGGGGCCCGGCGGTGGACCTGCAAGGCCGGCGGGAGTGCAAGGAAGCCCCATGAAGGCCCTCCCTAGCCCCAGGCAGGCAGGGGTGGGGAGAGGCGGGGAGGAAACAACTTACCCTCCCTCTTCTCCTGCCTCCTCCTGGCTGAATGAGGGCCGGAAGCGGGGTGGCTGGAAGCAGGGGGCGGGGCTTCGTCATGTGCCCCGCCCCCCGTACCTCACCCGGGGGAACTGTATTCCCCCGCGTTCCCCCCGAAATGACCTTAAAACTGCTTCATTGTCCCACTTTGCATCTGAGGTAAATTCAAAGTATTTAGCTTAATATCTACACAGACCTGGAACCAAGATACCTGCAGAACCATCCTTCCCCATGGAAGTCCACATTCCAGCAAGCATCCATACAGCAGGCCCTTGCCTATGGGGCAAAGCATTTGACAGATCTGTATAGTTTTTGTCAAGGTTTCCGGGCTTTCTCTATTGGAATTCCTGTCGTATGCAATGGTCCACAGAACAGGTTACATACAACACCCATACTGATTTCCTTTTGACAGTCTCGCAAGACTGTCCTGCACAGCTTTTCAGTGAATTGTCAATCATTATTTTTGCCTGGTGTTGCATTATGCTGTTAAATGACTGCCTTGAGGGCATGCATTTTATAATGCAATCATAAGCAAAGTTACATCTTTTGCTTACACCTTAACTTCACTGGACTTAGAGAGCTTTAGTTCTACTTAGGACTGCATTGTTAATTTCTGTTCACTAGCTATATGCCACTTTGAACTCTGGAAAGGAATGATATAAATTTTAAATAAAGAGATGCTGTCTGAGATAGCAGACTGGCTCCAATTAACTGATAAGGACTGAGGGCAAAGTACCAGTTCCACAAGCTTCCCTTTGCTAACCTATTTCAAAAGCTGATGAAACTTTTTCTCCCAAATACGGTTAATTGCTTATGCCAGAGAACAGAGAGAAGAAAATGTTTTGAGTGGATGAAGAGACTGTATAGAGCGTTAGGACCATGGAATTTTGCATTCATACACCATCTTTGTATATATGAGTCATGAATACTTCCAAGAGTTTCCCTCCTTCACTAAAGCTTCTGAATGACTGGCTACATTACTCCAGCAGTATAGAATCTGTGTTTGAGAGGGTTACATTTTTCTTCTTTTGACTGATTATCAGCGTCAATTGGTTATTTCACCAGCAGACTTGGTTGCCAATCTCCTTTCCCCCTCATCCCATGGTTTAAGCCATCAGTGAAAACCAGGGAAGAGTCAAGAGTGCATCCAGTTGTTGGGACCTCCCTTCTCCCCCTAGATGGTGCTCCAGTGGCAAGGTACTGGGCAAGATGCAGAGCCTTGGTGGGGTATTATAGCAGAGAACGGACTGCTTCCCCAGTGCAGGGCCCATCATAAAGACCTTTATGGGCTCCCCAATTGCTAAGTATTACAAAAACAGAAGCCCAGCTGTTCTGTATTTGTATGGTTCCTATTTCTTTGAAGACTACAGGACAGACAGAAGGGTAACGAGTCCAGATTTCCCCAATGTTGCACTCCCATGATTAGTAAAAGGCACACCTCTTACATTTCTGTGTGTCAAGCGGTTTTCAGTGGTATAAGAAAAGTCTTTAGAAGGGATCCTAAAGGTAAAGGTGTCTCTTGCTCGAAAGCCAGTCAAATCCGACTGTAGGGCTGCGGTGCTCATCTCCGTCGAAGCCAAAGAGCCAGCGCTGTCCGAAGATGTTTCCATGGTCATGATGTGGCCGGCATGACTAAATGTCAAGGTGCACAGAACACTGTTACCTTCTCACTGAAGCAGTACCTATTTATCTACTTGCAATTTCTTGCTTTTGAACTGCTAGGTTGGCAGGAGCTGGAACCAGAGACGGGAGCTCACTCCGTCATGCGGCACTCGGGTCTCGAACTGCTGAACTACCGACCTTCCACAGCCTGCAGTTCAGCATCTTAACCACTTGAGCCACCGCAGCTCCCAGAAGGGATCCTACAAGAACACAAATGTGTAGGAGCAGCTGCCTTCTCACTGGCTGTTGCTGCAGGTATCACCTGTGCCCGCTTAGCACTGGGTGGAGAATGTCCTTGCCTCCATGAATGTTGGACGGCTGCCTAGTTGTCTATGGAATGACCTTCAGGAGATACCTGTAACTTGCACTGAAGAGAACACTGAATCAGATGTGGGTTTCCCCTCACAGAGCTGTAGTGAAGCCGCATCTGGTGCCTTTTCCTTTCTGCACAATGCTTAGTGTAGAAAGGAAAATCCTAAGACAGATATAATATAAAGAGAGAGCTCACAGCAAATTCTTCAGCTGCTGTACAAGCCTGGCTTTGCAACTGAAATGGCAGGCGTACCAGCAAACTGAACACTGGATCACTGTCCCACGCTTCAGGCAGGCTGCCAGTCCTTTAAATATAATTTTTAAATGCGCCACGTGAACGTTCATATATTTATCGATTCAGTCATCTCCTCTGACTTATCCATTTTAAAAGAATAAATTTTAAAAGCAGAAAACTGCTCCAAGGATTGGAGGTTTCTTGGGTTGGTTCCACATGACTTTTTAAATCTGGAATTACCAGGATTTGTTCATGCTGTTTTCTCGGGCAACTGATATGATACTGTAGTCCACTCCACTACTGTAATAACTTCCATAATTATTTACCCAGACCTGAACTGAGGTGATTTTCTTCTCCATTGCAATGCTAGCCGTTCACATGTGGACAATCAAAGTGCTCTTTACGTGTCCCAGGGCTACTGTCCCTTTAAATAATACTGCCTTTTAAAAATAGCTTCAGATTCTCCTTGCTGGCGCCCCAACATTCCTGAATGAAACCTTTACCTGGGACAGGAAAGGAGGTTTAATTATTCCCTTTTTCTTTTGCTGCAAACGTGATTGTCTTTTATTTTTTAAGTTTCTTTTATGATCATGACAGTGCAATGATATCTCTATTGTAATTTTTTTTTAATGGCCATACTTTGCAGAAGAGCAAAATGAAGTAATTAAAGCCTCACTTTCTTCAGTACCCCACAACCAAGGAGTACATTCCCTTATGACTTAACACCACAAGTTAAAAGGAAGCAACTAATTGATCACCATGGAAAATAACAAGGTGCTTTCAAATAACATAATCAGTGGTGATGAAAGGGGGGGGTTTCTGATCATTAAAAATGTAATTAATGAACAAGGTGTAATTGAAGCCCTTCACCCCACCCAGGTAAAGGATGTGTTCAGGAATGAAGGGCCAAACCTAACTCTGAGCAGAAATATCTAAGAAGTAAGTTTAAAGGGGCAATGCAGGCAGAAGGTTACTTTCAAGTAAGCCCCCTGGGGACAGGCCACCCATTGCCAGATTTTAAGGGAAGTATAGTGCTCTATTAAGTCTGAGCCCCTTTTCAATTTCACTAGCGACTCAATGCGCAAAAGAAATCTTTCAGTAGCACAAAATAGTTAGAGTGTGGGATCATGGGGGTGGGGGTGGGGGGGAGGCCGTAAGCACAGCTGGCTTTCGCTTCATACTGCAGATCCATTTTCAGGGCTTGACCTGCAGTGAAAAGGTAAGTCTGATCTGAACAGAGCTGGGGTGCTTTCAGGATGGCCCCACTGCTCTAAAAATCCTACATATATCTTTAATCTTAATGCTCCAGGATCCCTCTCCAGCAGGGTCTGGAGGTGGCCTGGTGTGGAGCTACGACAGATACCTATAAAGCAATTGATGCCTCTGGCAGTCTACAGTTTCCTGCAGATTTCATTGGGAGTAAATTCCAATGAATTCAGGGGGTTTACTAATGAGTAGACATACAAAGGCACTTCAGGATGTTAATCCCAGTTTGTTGAACTAGTAGATTATATGTGCAGACCCTTAACACTTGTGAAACAGGAAGACAGAACAGACTGGAGTTGCCAACTTTTGTATGGCAAGACTCCTTTGCTTTTAATAGTTGCATGATATGCAGAAATTCAGCAGCTGAAACTTTCCCCATTGCTGCATCTACATATCATTAAAAAATTCACTTGCTGAATGATAAACCCACAGAAGCCCTGCCCATTTTCTACTTCTCATAATCTGGAGGTCAACAGGAACTTGCACCTGGGTGTGGAGGGACAGCGTGCCTCTCTTTTCCCATTGTTTCCCATTTTGTGTGTCCCCATCTGAAGTTGAACATTAGCCTGACACTGGAACAATCGGGCCAGTGTTCCTGAGCAATGGTAATATCCCAGTGGGACCAGGAGACGACCCCCTTTCCCCTCCCTGAGGCGATTCTTAAGTCTAGAGATCCTTCCATCTTTCACACTGCCTAAAGATGAACCTTCCTGACAAGGAGAGGCCTGGTCTTTGCAGATGACTTTATGCGATACAATTACATTGTCTAAAGTATGCTGTGGAAATTAATTATTCCCTTGGGTAGAAATTACCAAGCTCTAGTTGTTTCTTGTTAATTGATGGGTTCTAGTAGTTCATGGCAGGAGCTGGTTTAAAAAGCCAAACTACACACAGAAACCCCTCTCAACACAGAGATACATCCCCACCCTACCTGGCTTAGTTCTGTGACCAGCCACATTCTCTGAAGGAAAAACAGAATGCAACTACTGCAGAAATTTAAGCACAGCTGACCATTAAATGTATGGAAGGATGAGGTGCATAAATATAGTCAGTAACTGGAAGGATTTAGACACACACAACAGCCTTATTATCTTATTGTACTGTCTTCCCAGTATCTGTTCTGAGGTACAAGTCAATTGTCCCCATTTGGGTTATTCACACAAATTTTTCCAAGACAATCTTATGAGCTAACAAAAATAATACAGGATATTCTTCAAGGGCTCAGGAAACTTACGTGGATAACCCATTCCAACAGAACATTTCCAACATACGTCTTCAGACAACGTCACTGATCTTATAGGAAGATGGACAGTAGTTAAAGGAGAGGTGAATCAGCTCTCCGAATTGTTCAGGGTGATAGTCTCCCTGTTAAAGTTCTCTTCGGCACTTCTAAAAGATAGAAATGTCCAAATCTTTGTCAATCTACAAGCAAAATACCTTCACAGTGCTTAAAATCACAACATACACTGTAACTCCCACACTGCCTCTCCCTCTGCTGACCTACCATAGGCCTATTTTCACTAACCATCTCTAACCTTTCCTTCAAGGCTGAAGATGTGAGTTATGACAGTGGATGAGTGAAAAATCACATATGATTTAATTGTTGGAATCAGCTGCAGCTGGGCTTGCCGACTCTGGACTGGGAAATTCCCAGAGATCTGGGGGTGGAGACCGGGGAGGGCAGGGTTTGGGGAGGGAAGGAACCTCAGCGGGGTATAATTCTGGCCCGTAGCTAACATGGGGCCCACGGGGCCCGGCCCCCTAGTGTTTCTTCTGGGGCCCCTCCCTCCTGGGCTGCCCCCAAAATGCTCCAACTTACCACCTGCACTGTACTTCCATTTAATTAGCTGGTGCCCCCCCCCGAGGCCCCCTCCCAAAGAATTCCCTAGCTATTCCATAGAGTCCATCCTCTGAAGCAGCCATTTTCTCTGGGGGAACTGATCTCTGTGGTCTGGAGATTACAATCCCAGAAGATCTTCAGGCCCCACCTGGAGGCTGGCAACCCCAGATGCAGCCTTGTCAGCCCATATTGTTTTGTTCTCTCCCTTACACAAATGGTGGGAAATTTAGGGCACCCATTCACAAGTGAGGTTTCCTTTTGGAGGAGGAGGGAGGCTTAGGCTGGTTCGGCATCTGGCATTCGCTTCACATTTTCTCAAAGGTGCTGCTTAAAACCACATTCAGATACCCTGGCCTGGGCCAGCGCTGTACTGACTGCAAAGTCACCCCTGAATAGCCATAAATCTATGCAGAAGTGACAGTGGCATGCAGTCAGAGGGTACCATAAAACCCGATGATCAAAGAAAGTGAAAGCAGCATGCAATGCAGGAGGGAATTTCTGTTCCAATGTGGGTTTGCTAAAACAATGGAGGAAAAAGCCAATGCAGAATCGCCCTTAGAGACTCCCAGTCTGTAATAACCTGTATACAGGTTAAATCAGCAGTTCCCAGGCTTTTTTGGACCACTGCCCCCTTGGTTCCATAAACTCATCCCCAGTGCCCTGTACCCTACTCTATAAAAAGCATTATTCAGAATAGTGGTTTGCACAGCCCACTAAGGAAGCTAATGCTTGACAGTAAATGGTGTACATAAAAGATCCTGGAAGACCACAAAAAATTAAGAAATATAATGGCTTGAACTTAAAGGAATGAAGAAGATGATTTTAATGTATTGCCTCCTTTTATTACTGCAATTCTAAGTCAAGACTGTGTGTTTGTCGAATTTGTTCTGTTTTAATGAAAATATATCCACATTTTCCCCAAATATATTTATTTACCATGATTTTTATCTTATTACTGGATTTTTTATATATATCATAATTTTTCAGTTACCCAATTTTTCCCTCTACCCCCTAATTTTTTCCTTAAACCCCCCCCAAATTTTTCCTTTCTGAAAGGCAGACTGTGAGAAATATAACATATATCCAGGGCTCTAGTCGGGGGGGGAGCTCTCAGGTACGGAGCTCCGGAAGAGAACCTCTAGGGGGCGGGGCGGTCACGTGGTGAAGCCCCGCCCCCTTCTTTACCCCGCCCTCTGCTTCGATCCTCATTCCGTTTGGGAATGAGGATGAAGCAGGAGGGTAAGTAGCCGGGCCTTCTGACACACTTCCGGTGATGTCAGGGGGTGTGGCCTTCTGTCACTTCCGGTGATGTCAGGGGGCGTGGCATATGCAAATAAGTTATGCTAATGAGTTATGCTAATGAGCTCCGGCAGCTCTTTTTCTACAACAAGACCCCTGAATATATCTAAAAAGTGCACTTCATAATCACCAGGTTCAGTAAGTGAGAATATAGGAAAATAAATATTACATGCAATACTGTTATGTCAAAGACTTATCAGCAAAAACTAAAAAAACAAACAAACCTCCGTTGCCCTGAGCCCATTCGTGGGGAGGGCGGGGCAGAAATTTAAATAAATAAATAAATAAATAAATAAATGGCAGAGCTAGGGTTGCCAGCTCCAGGTTGGGAAATACGTGTCGATTTTGGAGGTGGAGCCCGAAGAGGGCATGGTTTGGGGAGGGGAAGGACTTCAATGGAGTATAATCAGAGGTCATTTCGGGGGGGAACGCGGGGGAACGCAGTCCCCCCGGGTGAGGTATGGGGGGCGGGGCACATGACGAAGCCCCGCCCCCTGCTTCCGGCCGCCCCGCTTCCGGCCCTCATTCAGCCAGGAGGAGGCAGGAGAAGGCTTCCTCCCCGCCTCTCCCCACCCCTGCCTGCCTGGGGCCAGGGAGGGCCTTCGCGGGGCTTCCTTGCACTCCCACTGGCCTTGCAGGTCCACCGCCGGGCCCCTCATGGGGCTCGGCAGTGGAGCTGCAAGGCCAGCACCGGCGGCCGGGACCGTTGGGGGCGGGGTGTGTGGCCTTATGACACATTTCTGGTGATGTCAGGAGGTGTGGCCTTATGACACACTTCCGGTGATGTCAGGGGGTGTGGCATATGCTAATGAGTTATGCTAATGAGTTCCCCTAGCTCTTTTTCTACGAAATGACCCCTGAGTATAATGCCATAGAGGCCACCTTCCAAAGTGACCATTTTCTCCAGGGACACTGAACTCTGCCACTTGGAGATTAGTTGTAATCCCAGGGGATCTCCAGCCACCACCTGGAGGTTGGCAACCCTGCAGAGAGCAGTGGTGGCAGTTTCACAAAACACAGTATGCTGGTCTGACTAGAACTCTGGTGGTGTATTAACTAAAAAATTCTGATAGTTTCCACCAGGTTTAT
Source organism: Gekko japonicus (assembly GCF_001447785.1). Lineage (NCBI taxonomy): Eukaryota > Metazoa > Chordata > Lepidosauria > Squamata > Gekkonidae > Gekko > Gekko japonicus. Next base: position 1,349,025 of record NW_015162489.1, on the reverse strand, counting down.
ACACTATGCAGAGGCAGAAATTTGGGAGTGCCATTTGCCAGCATAGTGCCATAGCCTGGTCAATTATAAATAACTGAATGAAGCAGTCAAAGGGGCTCATCTACAGTGCCCTGCCACTGTTTCCTTGCCTCTTAGTAACCCCCTTAATTAATCCCACTGCCCCAGGGGGCAGTATCGCTCACTTTGGGAACCCCTTTGTTAAAGAGAGATTATGGGGATATACAAACAGTTCTAAATCCATAGGAGCATCACCCTTAAAACTGCTACTCAGCCCGTGTTCTCTTTGTTGTTGTTGTTGTTGTTCAGTCGCACAGTCGAGTCCGACTCTTCGCGACCCCATGGACAAGATCCCGCCATGCCCTCCTGTCTTCTGCCGCCCTCTGAAGTTTGCTCAGTTTCATGTTCATTGCATCGATGACACTGTCATCCTTTGCCGTCCCCGTCTTCTTTGACCTTCAATCTTTCCCAACATCAGGGTCTTCTCCAGTGAGTGCTCCCTTCTCATTTGGTGGCTAAAGTATTTGAGCTTCAGTTTCATTATCTGGCCTTCCAGGGAACAGTCACGGTTGATTTCTTTTAGGATTGACTGATTTGATATTCTTGCAGTTCAAGGGACTCTCAAGAGTCTTCTCCAGCACCATAGTTCAAAAGAATCTATTCTTCGGTGCTCGGTTTTCCTTATTGTCCAACTCTCGCAGCCATACATGACTACTGGGAATACCATTGCCTTGACCATGCGGACTTTTGTTGGCAGGGTGATGTCTCTACTTTCTATCATGCTGTTTAGGTTCGCCATCGCTTTCCTCCCAAGGAGCAGGCATCTTTTAATTTCATGGCTGCTGTCACAGTCTGCGGTGATCTGGGATCCCTGGAACGTGAAGTCTGTCACTACTTCCACGACTTCCCCTTCTATTTGCCAAGGAGTGATGGGGCCGGATGCCATGATCTTAGTTTTTTTGATGTTGAGCTTCAAGCCCACTTTTGCGCTCTCCTCTTTTACTCTGAGCAAGAGGCTCTTTAGATCCTTTTCACTTTCAGCCATTAGAGTGGTATCATCTGCATATCTGAGGTTGTTGATCTTTTCCCCAGCAATCTTAATTCCCGCTTGTGATTCATCCAGGCCAGCATTTCGCATGATGTACTCTGCATATATATTAAATAAGCAAGGTGACAGTATACATCCTTGTCGTACTCCTTTTCCTATGCTGAACCAATCAGTTGTTCCGTATCCGGTTCTAACTGTCGCTTCTTGGCCCTTATACAGGTTTCTCAAGAGACATGTGAGGTGGTCTGGTACTCCCATCTCTTTAAGGACCTGCCATAGTTTGTTGTGATCCACACAGTCAAAGGCTTTAGCATAGTCAATGAAGCAGAAGTAGATATTTTTCTGGTACTCTCTTGCTTTCTCCATAATCCAGCGAATGTTGGCAATATGATCTCTCGTTCCTCTACCTCTTCGAAACCCAGCTTGTACTTCTGGTAGTTCTCTATCCACGTACTGTTGAAGCCTAGCTTGTAGGATCTTGAGCATGACCTTGCTAGCGTGTGATATGAGTGCAATTGTGCGATAGTTTGAACATTCCTTGGCATTGCCCTTCTTTGGGATTGGAATGTATACTGACCTTTTCCAATCCTGTGGCCACTGTTGCGTTTTCCAAATTTGCTGGCAAATTGAGTGCAGCACTTTAACAGCATCATCTTCTAAGACTTTGAATAGCTCAGCTGGAATACCATCACCTCCACTAGCTTTGTTGTTAGTAATGCTTTCTAAGGCCCATTTAACTTCACATTCCAGGATGTCTGGCTCGAGGTCAGTGATTATACCGTCGTGGTTGTCAAGGACATCGAGGTCTTTCTTGTATAGTTCTTCTGTGTATTCTTGCCATCTTTTCCTAATCTCTTCTGCTTCTGTTAGGTCCCTACCGTTTTTGTCCTTTATCATGGCCAGCTTTGCATGGAACGCTCCCTTGATTTCTCCAATTTTCTTGAAGAGATCTCTAGTCCTTCCCATTCTATTGTTTTCTTCTATTACTTTGCACTGTTCATTCAGGAAGGCCTCCTTATCTCTCCTTGCTGTTCTCTGGAAATCTGCGTTCAGTTGGGTAAATCTTTCCTTTTCGCCTTTGCCTTTCGCTTTCCTTCTTTCCTCTGCTATTTGTAAAGCCTCATCAGAAAGCCATTTTGCTTTCTTGCATTTCTTTTTCTTTGGTATGGTGGTGATTGCTGCCTCCTGTACGATGTCACGAACCTCTGTCCATAGTTCTTCAGGCACTCTATCTATCAAATCCAGACCCTTGAATCTATTCTTCACCTCTACTGTATATTCATCAGGGATGCGATCTAGGTCAAACCTGAATGGCCTCGTGGTTTTCCCAATTTTCTTCAGTTTAAGTCTGAATTTTGCAATGAGTAGCTCATGATCTGAACCACAGTCAGCTCCAGGTCTTGTTTTTACTGACTGGATAGAGCTTCTCCATCTTTGACTGCAAATTATATAGTCAATCTGATTTCGGTGTTGCCCATCTGGTGATGTCCATGTGTAGAGTCGCCTCTTAGGTTGTTGGAAAAGGGTGTTCGCTATGACCAGTGTGTTCTCTTGACAAAACTCTGTTAACCTTTGCCCTGCTTCATTTTGCTTTCCAAGGCCAAACTTGTCTGTTATTCCGGTTACCTTTTGACTTCCTACTTTAGCATTCCAGTCCCCTATGATGATGAGGACATCATTTTTTGGTGTTAGTTCTAGGAGGTGTTGTAGGTCTTCATAGAACCGGTCCACTTCAGCCTCTTCTGCATCAGTGGTTGGGGCATAGACTTGGATTACTGTGATGTTGAATGGTTTGCCTTGGAATCGGACCGAAATCATTCTGTCATTTTTGAGATTGTATCCCATTACTGCCCTTTTCACTCTATTGTTGACTATAAAGGCCACACCTATTTTTTCTACAAGATTCCTGGCCACAGTAGTAGATATAATGGTCTTCTGAGTTAAATTCGCCCATTCCTGTCCACTTTAGTTCACTGATTCCTAAGATATCGATGTTCAGTCTTGCCATCTCATTTTTGACCACGTCAAGCTTACCTTGATTCATAGATCTTACATTCCAGGTTCCTATGCAGTACTGTTCTTTGCAGCATCGGACTTTCCTTTCACCATCAGACACATCCACAACTGAGCGTCCTTTCGGCTTTGGCCCAGCCGCATCACTCTTTCTGGGGTTACTTGTACTTGCCCTCTGCTCTTCCCCAGTAGCATATTGGACACCTTCCGACCTGAGGGGCTCATCTTCTGGCGTCATATCTTTTAGCCTTTTGATACTGTCCATGGGGTTTTCTTGGCAAAGATACTGGAGTGGGTTGCCATTTCCTTCTCCAGGGGATCACGCTTGGTCTGCGTTCTCTGCTGTGGCCTGTCCGTCTTGGGTGGCCCTTCACGGCATAGCCCACAGCTTCATCAAACCACGCAAGCCCCCTCGCCACGACAAGGCAGTGATCCATGAGGGGGGAACTCTTGTGTAGGATGATGTTTTCTCTTAGTCTTTTATCTATGTCAGGCGTCCCCCCAAATGCAATGACTGCAGATACCATGGCGCCCACCAGCACCTTTCCTGACATCTGCCAAGTGGCTTTAGAAAGTGGGTGGGGCAAGATAGCACTTTTGCCCAGGTGAGCTTCTGAAGGGCTACTGGCAGTCTGATTGGCTGAGCAGATTCTTCCAAATGTTTTCTTTTTTGAGCACCTGCCACCAAAGCACAAGGATCTTCACTGAGTGGCTGAAAATAAGCTGTGTGTAATGCAAGAAAATATTTTAAAACAATATGGCCCCGGTCACACGAGTGGGAAAATCCGCACTGGAAGGGAGGCATTTTAGAGGCGGAGCTAAAAGAAGCACGGGAGCGCGATCTTACGCTCCCCCGCGGCTCCGTTCTCCCTCTGTCGGCACCCAATCACACTGGGGAGGCAATGGCGTAGTCCCAGCGAGGCAACACGGCGGTCCCGCGTTAGTGCGCATGCACGGGTCTGCCGGCACATCTGCAATCCCACGCCTGCCGTTGCTGCGGATCTTCCGATAGGTACACCATTTTCCCTAGTACCTTTTCGATCCGCGTTTTCGGCCGGATGTGATGGGTTAGGGGCGGGTGCGCGACACTTGCCAGATGTTGGAGTCTGATCGCGCCGGTTTGATCCACCCTTAATCCGTCCCCTCCGCGTACCTAATTCTCCGTGTGACCGGGGCCTATGTTCATTTTAAAATCCTGTTAAACAGAGCTTCTTCCTGAAATGTCGAAGACCTACTATTATTGTTATGCATACCCTCACTCCCTGACATTCTGTGGCTGGCTCTACCTCCTGCAGTGTCCATTTTGCGGCTGGCTGTGCCTCTTGCGGTGGCCATTTTGTAGTTAGGCTCATCACCCTGTGTCAGAATGCCGAAAGCGCCTGCAGGCTCAAAAGGGTTGGGGATAGGGTTGCCAGGTCACCCATGGCCACCAGCAGAGGGTTGGGAATATCCTGGAGATTTGGGGGTGGAGCCTGGGGAGGACAGGAACATCAGTGGGATACAATGCCACAGAGTCCACCAAAGCATCCATATTCTCCAGGAGAACTGGTCTCTGTAGTATGGAGATGCTGTAATTCCAAGGGATCCCCAGCCTCACCTGGAGGCTGGCATCCCTTGGCGGGGACCCTGGTCTACGTTTTTGCTTGTGTTAAAGAAGGGCAGCAGCACTAACAGACCATGTCCACAGTACCTGCAAGAGATGGGGGGGGGTTTGCACTGTTGCCAGAGATTAGGTCTGTAGCTTGAAAAAGATCTGCAGTGATATGTGAAGATGCATCTACCTTGCCTCCTGTTCTTCAGCCAACTTCTTCCTTTGCCTGCAGTAAAACTTTCCTGTTTGCCCCACAGCAAACAGAAGCGAAGAAAAAATTAAAGGGCCCTAGGAGCATCAAGGCATGAACATTATCATTTCATGTTTGGGATTTTCTCATCATGATTTCTGGGTTAATTTTGCAACCTGATCTTTAAAAGGGCACAAATGCTAAGAAAGCTACAATGATAGTTTATTATTTAGCTCCCATTGTTAGCAACCAGGCTGTGACAAAGGAAAATGGATGCTTTGACTCGGATGTCAACAAGGGTCATAGCAATGCAGTATGTCAGATGTCCCAAATTTGTAATGTACTCACTTCGGTTATAATATGTGCTTGAGGTGTAAAACGAGAACCTTCACCCAGTGCAATTAAAATACTTCTGCCTGACTTAATGCCTTGCAGGGCCAACTTCTGTAGCCAAATTGCCAAGCTGAAAATATAGGCAGAGCAGATTCACACAGCATTGAGTGTACTGAGCAACTTACAGTACAACTCACATTTACTGCCCCAGTGCATATTTACCAGAAGTAACTCGAACAGTCATGCAGCTTCTGCAAGTGCTCCTATAGATTTCAGTTTGTACTCCCAGAATTCCAGCACAGGCTTGAAACCTTGATGTCTCAAGCATGTTTAACATACATGTCATTTCCCCCAGTAAATCACTGCACTCCTGAATGCGATTAGCTACATAAGATTCACATTTTGCCTTCCAACTGAACTTTCATTATCATTGAGAAAACTTGATTCTTCTCTTTTCTAGCATTATACTTTCATGGACAGTGCCTGTGACACAGCTTATGAGTCATGACAAAAGAACAGCTTTTCCCTCTCTTCCCCAATGCAATCTGGGATACTGTTATCTAGTTTTCAGAGTTTTTAAAAATTGTTCTTTAACTAAAGAGAATTTTCTTGCTGTTCCACATAAGTCCTCAATTAGCACTTTTAACATTCTTAATTATATCACCCCTAGTCTTTTCTAGCACTGGATATCATGTTCGCAGTGTGCAATATGCTAGGGGCAGTGTTTATGTGGCAGACTTACCTTTCAGCAGCCAATACAAGGGCATATTTTGATACCACAATCATTTCTAGAATATTCTAAACCACTTGTGGAAGCAGAAAATACCCATTCTGTGAGGATTTCAATAGCCAAGAAGATGCTATCTTTGTATTCCCCCGTAACCCCAATGGTGTAAATTGTTACTACGCAGAGAGAATGGAAGCCTAGGAAAGGAAAAACTTCACATGACATACAAGTTCTGCCCGGAAGGTGCTCCTCTTTATTGGTACCTACATGCAGTTTGTCATGCATGACAATTATACATCCACATTTGCACTGCACACACTGGGATGCTCTGGCCAAATCTGACTAAAACCCCACAAATACAGTTGTCACGTGTGACAATCTACACACACACAGACACGCACAGGATGATTGTTCCACATAGGAGTTTAGTCATGAGTAAAGCAACCTCTAAACACAGACCTCTCTCATGCCACAGTGGGTACAATGGCCTAAAAATGCCCACTGTTAAGTGTTCGCCATAAAGCAAATTAAATCAAAAGGTGACTTCAGCCACCTTAAAAAAAGCTATTCTGCACAAGTGTTAGCTTGAGTTGGGGGGGGGATGTCTAAGAATCTTTTTGCCTGCATATAATGAATGTATTTGGGCTATAAAGAGCCCTTAGCTCCTCCCTCTGCCTTTCCCTCCCCCAGTGTGAAGCAGAAAGCCAGTCAGAGAGACATTCATCCAAGGTATTAGGGAAAACCAAAGCCGCCCCCTAGCAATGGCACTTGTCTGAGAGTTTCCTCAGCACAGAGCTCCTGAAAGTCACCAGGCTTGCGAGAGGAGAACAGAGGGGCTATTGGGATACAAATTACAGCTCTCTCAGGATTTGCCAGACAGATCAGCCAAAGTAAGTTTTCCTACCTGGACTTGGTAACTTTCTCTCTCTCTCTCTCTCTCTCTTTTAAAATTCTTCCCTCTTCAGTTTCTTCATTACACTAAAAAAAGTTATTGTTTTCCCCTTCAAATTAGCTTTGAAAGGATAGTTGTAAAAACCAGACAACTTTTGAAGCTTAATTTAATTTTAAGGGAATGGGTGTTGGTGTTAACTTTATTTTTGAGCATTGCTTCCTTGAGGTTGGGTAATATCTAACTTCAGGGTTTCAGAAATGATGGTACGCCAAAGCCTTGGATTTTCTAGAAGTTATATATACCTGTAAATTAAAAAAAAAAATTCAGACCAAACAGGAAGAGAATATGAAGCTGAAATCTTTCCACTCCACTTCACCATGCTTTTTACCTAGTCACCTTCAAATGGCACCGTGTGCTAAAGACGCACTTCAAATTTACTTTTAACTCAAGCATAAGGCATTCTTGTTTACTAGCAAAGTCCCCAATTTCTCTGCCCGCTGCTGATATTTTTAACTGGAATCTTAAAATAAGTTTAGCTTAGAAAATGTGAACTCCAGGGAATATTTGAAGGGGGAAAATAGAGAGTGGGGTTTATTTCCTGGGGTCCTGGATTCCTCCACACTTCCTCAGCCTCCATATATTGCCAATGTGCCCACCAAAATGCACATTCTAAGGTTAGATAGACTTTATAGCATGCATAAAAAGCTTCCTGTACCCATATTTGATCTTTTTCCGATCCTATAAACGGTGTGCAGTATAGCAACTGCCTTCCTTGGTAATTTTATTCAGTGTCTGTTGGCTAGTTGCCAGTTTATTAGGATATTCAGAACATTTGTTTTTTGCTTTAGTGTTTACTTTTTCAATTTTTGATTGGTTCCAGTTGGAAGACCTGATTTCTGAGGAATAAAACAAAGAGGGGGAAAAATGACAGATGATCAAGACCTTTCTGAGGTGGAGATGAGTCCTGTAGGTTCTGAAGACCATCACTGCCTCTCACCAGGACCTTCCATGGCATCGGACGCCAGCTCTCACCTGACCAGCCCCAGCAGCAGTGAGATGGGGAAGGTGAAGAAGGAGCAGCAGGACTCAGAGGCGGACGACGATAAGTTTCCAGTGTGCATCCGGGAGGCAGTGAGCCAGGTACTGAGCGGTTACGACTGGACCCTGGTGCCCATGCCAGTGCGGGTCAATGGAAGCAGCAAGAGCAAGCCCCATGTCAAGCGGCCCATGAATGCTTTCATGGTGTGGGCGCAGGCTGCCCGGAGGAAGCTGGCAGACCAGTATCCTCACCTCCACAATGCAGAGCTTAGTAAGACGCTGGGGAAGCTCTGGAGGTAAGAATGGATGGGGGAATCACAAAAGATGAGGGCAAAATGGGGCACATTGGAGAGAAATGGAAGTGAAGAAAAAGTGGTACTGAGTTAACAGGTCTACCTTGATAGTGATAATGGGAGAGCAAGTATAACGGTCAGGAAAATCAGAGAATAAATCCTAAAAGGAGTTTCCTGTCTCGGCTATGCTCTGACAATATAAAACTCAGTCTATGTTTTGATTTTCAGTTCTCCGCTGTTCCATTCCAAGACCCAGTTCACCTTGCCACCAGCGGTAGCCCCAGAAATCTTTCACACACTACATTGTTCTCCTTCCTCTTTTGACCTGCTGCATTCCTTCTGTCTTCACTCTTGGTCTTCTTGTAAGGCTTTCATCCCTAATCAAAGCATGTAGCTACTCTGTTGGAAGATGGATAGTGCTGAACTGATGACTCTCACAAGAGTCCGATAAGTACAAAGTCCAAAACCAGCAGTCATATGATAAACTGACTCATGGCTAATAATATTCAAATAAATAAACTTGCCTGATTTTCTGGCTGAAAGAAAATAAATATGGCTTTTTCACTATCGAAAAGCTGAGCAGCAAATGTGCAAAATCTTTTTTTTTTTTAAAAAAAGCCTGATTTTTCAGCTCACGATTTAAAGCAAGGCTCATGCTTTGTGGATATTCAGGCTTGAAGCATTTGGAGTGGGAATCCTGTGAGGCTGTGTCTCTTGGGGTAAAATATTTAACCTATTTTAATTTCGACTCCCTTACATACATTTGAACCCAAGTCTTGAAGACAGAGGAGGCTGCTGATAGGAGGGTGGGCAAATAGGACAAGGAAGGAAAGGCCAGCTGCCGCCCCCCCCCTCCTTTCCCCATTAAGGAGCATTCTTATGCTGTCTAACCACAGACATCGATAGCTGGCCACTACCTGTCTGGAGGTGATACAGATTTTGAATTTGCAGATAAAAGTAGGGACAATAAAGGTCTAAATAAGAGTAGTGAAAATGCTAACAGTGAGATAAGGGATCTGAAGAAGTGTGTGTACACACAAAAGCTTATACCTTGAATAAAAATTTGTTGGCCTTAAGGATGCCACTGGATTCAAACTTTGTTGGACTGCTTCAGACCAACACAGCTAGAATCTAAAGAGGTAAGGGGGCACAGTTAGAAAAGAAGGTCCCCTGTATTGCCACCATGCCATTTTCTTTCTGTGTGACTATGTTATTTCTGTAGACCTGGTCAGATTGTGGATACTTGGCAATGTTTTTGTTTGTGGGACTATGTTGTTTCATACAGAATATAAACAAAACAGGGTTAAATCTAGCGTTGCATAGGCCGAGGGCATTCCTTACTCATGCACAGTCATATACATTTCTAGATTTCTTTTTGGATTATTAATTTATTGCTCTATAACTGCTCATCTGTTACGTGGGATCCAGAAATTTTCCATCAAGGAAGCAATTTTGTTGCTAAGACACCATGTTACCCAGCATTCAGAACACAGTATTTTACTTATGTAGAATTTATTGACTCGTTTGCAGGGCATAATTGCAGTTTGGTATTGTGACCTGAAAGCAATTGTAAGAATATGATGGGTACCTATTGGACCATGCCTGTGACGTCACTTATTATGACAGAGACTACTCCCTCATTGCTACCTGTTCCCATGCCAGGCCATGGACCTAACAGCAGCAAAGCATAAGGAAATCCCTTGTTAGTTTCAGGACCATAGTAATCATTCTCTCTAGTTTCTCCATGGTCCAGATTTATGACATTGCTAAATCTGGCATTGCATTAGGGCACTGGATACTGCCTTGTAATCAGGACTGGCAAGGCTGAAGTCTAAAGTGCACCTTGAACTGAATAATCATATATGCCCTAAGCCTGGATGATGCCAGCGCAAGCTATCCTTTCAATTTGGTTAAAATTCAAAACAACTTAAGTGAAGCTTAAGTTCATAATTTGCTTTTTGAGTTGAATCCTCAGAATTAAAGTTAGCATTTTGATTTTTATTGGAAAACCTGAATAGTAGATCCACACTTAGTAAGAGCAAAATGGAAGGTGTGTTTCTCATGTTATAATTTATCATATGTCTTGGCTTTGGTGGATGGATGAATGCCAGATATAAGCGATATCCAGGCTAAAATCCCCCAGCACTGGTTGTTCTCTCAAGTCCTTCTCCTGTCCATGCTTGAGCTATCATTCCTTCAAGGGATCTAAATAAGCAGAGGCCTAGTTCATGTGATCAGCTTTGCTGAGCTGTTTTGCTGAGAGGAGCCACATAGAATCCACGTGATGTAAGGGCAAGAACTCTGCTTCTTTTCTGGCTGGTTCCCCCCGCCAACAGCCTCAGTACTTTCCTCACTGCTTCCTTAGACATACTTCAGACCCACCCACCCCCGCCTCATTTTCTTCACCATTTGTTAACTTATAAACACTGAGAATAAGTTTCAAGTAAAGCGTTTGGGTCTCCATTCTTTTTTTGCTTCCCTGCTTTCAGCCATATCGTGCCAGAAATAATCCCATAGTTGGGTCTCAGGGAGACACTTAGAGGGGTTTTCTAAGGCAGAAACAGAAGTTCAACTGTAGGGCTTTATTTAAATCCATTAGTTCTTATGCCTTTATTTTGGCTGCAGTCCTAAGAACACTTTCCTGGGAGTAAGCCACACTGACTAAAACAGGACTTACCTTTGAGTAGACTAGTTTAGGATTGCTCTTAAGTCTCTTCTGTAAGGGAGTGGGAAGAGGGAGATACTTTGGGCTCTGCTGTGAACTTTCTGGGGCACCTTCTTGCCCACTGTGAGAAACAGGGTACTGTACTTGAGGGACCATTGGTGTGATCCAGTAGGGCTCTTTTAAGTTTTTAATAATGCCTGTGGTCAACTATTTGCTGTTTATTAAATCAAATGTCTTCTCCTAATGTGTTTGCCTTCAGGGCAACTGAGACAAAATGGCTTCCTCAGAGAACTAAAATGGGGAAATGTGATAGGCTATAAATGAGATTCCTAAAGGTCGGTGCTGATTAATCCATAATGCGCAAGCCTATGCCATAATGCGCAAGGAAGTCAGTGAAATGTTTCTACATAATTCTCATAATCCTGTATTTACACTGGATGAAATATTTTACAGGAATGATTTTAAAAAAATGTGGAGATATTTATACTTTATATTTGCTTGTTCATGCACATAGTCACCGCTAAATCTGATATTGCTACAAATAGTTTAAAAGCGGACTGGCCATTGGCACTGGTATGTGGCTAGTTTAAAAGTGGACTGACTGTTGGTTTTTGTATCCAGACAGGTTTCATTGCTTTTTAGGCTAGGAACAATTTTAAATTTTCATGCATTTACAGATTAATTCATTTTTATTCCTAGTTGACAATAATCCTTATTATGTATTTATGGAAAATGTTGATATATGTTAATTTCCTTGGTGCCTGTCAATTTATGCCTCGGGTTTCTTTTCACTGGCTATGTATTCAAAAACTCAACTTTGCATTTGGTGTAAGTATAAATTTTTTTAGGCATGAAGTTCGCTGTTGAGATATAAATCAACAAGACAACCAGTCTGTCAGTCATATCTATATCAATGGGATTTACCAATGCAACTAGTAGTAGTAGTGGTAGAATTTATTGTATTTAGCTGTTGGCCATTACAAATTTTACAAAACCATAAAATACATTAACAGGTAAAACTTTAATATCACATGCAACTAACCATTAGCAGTTAGTGACAGAGAACTGCAATGGGATGAACTACGACCAGTAACCTACCACACTACTCAGCAGAATCTGAAACTTTCCTCTAGTATAAGGGGCCTTCCTTCAATGTAAATTGGAGAAGGTCTCTGCAAACTGGAAAAAGGCTTCAAAACTTTGCTCAGTAGAATGGTAGAATACCAGCCAATATCTTTATTGTATGTTAGACAGTTCTGGTCACACACCATTAAAAGAATTCCACTTCCCATGTTTTACTTAAAAAAAGAAGCCAAGACAAATTTTAAACAGAAAAATATAAAAATTCAGTCATAATAGATGTTATTATAACTAATTAAAAAGAGCAAATTCAACAGGAAAATTAAAATCTGAAATATATCTGACAAATTTCAGAGGGGTAGCCACGTTAGGCCAGATTTACATATGCCATAAAACATTTTAGTTCCTCTTTCTCACACTGCTGGTGTGTATGAGCGAAAACCAGAAAGGCAGCTTTAAACCACATGTAGCAGGTTTCTGGATGGATTGCGGGTCACATATAATCACATTTCAGCCTTCCTATGCTTAACATTTTACATTCAATTTGGGCCCTAGTCTCTTGCAGCCAAAACAACAAAAGAGATTTAAACACGATCAAATGAATAGCAGCATAGCAGCGTACGCTTTCATGGGCCAGAGCTAAGAAACAAAAATGCCTTGGCCCTTTAACTAAGGCTTAATGGTATGTTATTTATCAGGTGATGTTATTTTTATCTATGCCCTGAAAAGCTTTAATTGCCCATATCCACACACTAAGCCCCTGCTAAAGGGAAATGAGATTTTTCTCCAGGTTGTTGGCAGCCCCAGTAGAGCCCATTATAGCAAATGAAAGCATATGTCACAATACCTTTTTTTTGTCTTGAAGGTATTTGCTTTCAAGGCATTTCCCCTCTAAAAATGGTTCTTTATGGTGTCACAAGATTTTAACATTGAAATATATCTATTTCTATGGGTAGCGTAGGGGGGGAAAGAGAGTTATATGCTCTTGTAACTAGGCATCCAGTAATCATAGAAGATTAGAGCCTTTGTCTTTTAAAACTATCTTGAGAAATTTGTTATGTGAAGTGCTGAAAGCAATGACGATATCTTTGGTTTAGATTTCCTTCAATCCATAGTCGCAATTACTTTTTAATGATAAGGATGAGGGTGCTGATTTCCTACTATGTTTTAGAGGCTTTGGTCATCGTCACCATTTTTATTATTATGGCTAGGGGTATATGCTCCCCAGCGTGAGGTGAACTGGACACCGATGCGTCCTTTCTTGTATTAAATAGTACTAAACGTTGACCTGAAGGCGAGGGCAGGCTGATATCCAGGTCCCTTCGAGCCTTGTGGTTTTACTGATATTTGTTATTTACCTTTGTCCTGCTTGCACAGTTCTTTAGAACAGTGCTATTCCCAGTTTGTCCTGTGCCTCTCAGGAGGACGGCCCACATGGGCCAATTCAACATGGCTGCCTTGTGAAAAACCTTGATTTACTCCTTTATTTGCTTTGCCTTGTTTGTCTTTGCTAACAGAGAGTTCCTTGTGTGTTTCCTCACTAACATGGCTCTACACGCTTTCCTTGAGGTTTTTTTAAAATATCTTTACTGCCAACACTTCAAAAATCAGCAGAAATATTTCAAAATAAACATTACATGAAAATGCCATATTTTTTTAAACTCCTCTAAACTGAAATATAGCATTAGCCTGTAGTGCTGAGGCTGGAATGTTTGAGGCCTTAAATTCTACTTTGGTATTATGATTATGTTTAGCTTTGAAACTCAGCAAGACATAAAGTAGGTAGATTATGTTCTCCTCCGATGACTATGGTCTGCTGCTTCCATTTGTTTCAGTGAGACTTGTCTGGGATTCCTGTACAATCCCCGTTTCATTGATCAGTGGTTTGGCGGCAGCAGTGCTTGGTAGGTCATTCCCACAGCAATTCACTTTATTGATGCTGTTGAGGAAGGCTGAAAGTCAGCAAGCTGGATACTAGAGCTTAGAAACAGTACAATGTACTAAAGCACTAGTCTTCTTAAATTGGCGGGCAATGCAGTGAGTGAATCACATCAGCATCACCACAAAGAGAAGAGGAAAGATGTATATGGGGGGGGGGGGATTCTAGCAGTAAACTTATATATAAGCCCAACAATTAAAAGTGGGTTCTACATTGCAAAGGTTGGACTCCTAGGTCTGGAAAGCCCTGACCTACATAGTCGAAAAAAGCCAGATCTCAGAAGCTAAGCAGGGTCAGCCCTGGTTAGTACTTGGATGGAAGATGACCAAGGAAGTCACAGAGGCAGGCCATGGCAAACCGCTTCTGAACATCTCTTGCCTTGAAAACCCCTGGCTGTAACTTGATGGGGGGGAAAGTCTAGAAAGGATGAAAGACCTTGTTTAAGGTTGTTTTCAGGCATGTGTGAAACTTAAACCTGCAGTTGTTCAGGATGTTCATTTGCATTCCAAAAGCCTCTTTTCCATGTTAATGATCAAATGCACAATCAAATGAACACCTTGTAGGAAAACACTCTACGCATACCTAAACAGGTTCAAATCAGAGTCAAAGCAATGCGAATGATGTTAAGTGCCAAGAAAGCTGAACCACTTTTGCAAAACATAAAGGTCTTGCTTCTTTTTGTCTTGATCTGAAGAATGCCTGGTATTGTCCTTAACATCTTTAATGCCTTTCTCCTTCTGTTCGGTGGCGTTATTGCATTTGAAACTCCAACCTGTGTTGATTTTAAAGGTATGGACTCCCTGAAAATCTTACCATCCCTTGGAGGAATTAAAACCGGCAGATGTTTCTAGGCCCTCTTAATTAAAGAGTCATTACAGAACATCACAGTACTACAGAACACAGCAAATGTCTCCCATAACAAAACAGCAAAAACTTGGTTGTCTTTATGCCCTGAACTGTGCATAAAACATAACAGATGCCCCTTCTTCCAGACCCTGCAGCTCTATTGAGTTTTTGTGTGGCAGCCTGCGTATCTCAAGTCCATCCTGCAATTCATGTTTCCCACAGAGCCAGGATGTTGTCTGGTCTGGTCTGGTCTAACCCCTGCATTCCAACTACCAGCGTGGTAGAGAACTGGGTTTGTTTCAGCTGGGTGACCTCTGGCCAGTCACATTTCTCTCAGAACTCTCTCAGCCCACCTACCTCACAAGGTGCCTGTTGTGGAAGGGAAGGCAATTATAAGCAGCTTTGAGACTCCTAAGGTAGAGAAACGTGGTGTATAACCCCCCCCCCCCCGAATGCTAGTATCCATAAGGGGAGGGGCATTAGTACTTTCTCAGTGTGTACAAATCTCTTCCAGCGGTATTATCTAAAAGGGCTGCTTTTCCCAGTTTCCTGTACTGCAAGATATAGTGCTATTGTTGCTTACCGCTGTGGTAAGGCATTTTCACAAAATCTGGGAAAATCAGTCAGCCGTAGGAGCCTCAGCCCTCTCCCTGAATTTAACCTTTCCCCTTTGGGAACCTCTATTATAAAATTCTAAAGACATAGACATCAAACAGCATTGCTTGTGGTACTGGTATTCTTTGCGGCATTCATTGTGGTAATATCTGAGCCTCGTGGGTATTTGTGGAGGGGAGAGACCGATAATTACCAAATGTGCTATCAGTTGGGAGCTATGAAGCTCTGATTGTACACATTTTGCTTTAGCTCATGCTCTCACTGCCTTCCTCACAAAAGGCCTGTGAGGTGTATTTTTCATGTCCCCATTTTACAGATGAGAAGCTGATGGTGTTATGTAAATAAAACAAATAGCCTTTCCCTCCCCAAAGTAGTTCTGAGCTGACACATGAATCAAAGTTTCCCAGGTTCATACCCAGCCACGGGATGACATTGGCTGTAAAACCCGAGGGCTTGAGACATGAAGAATTTCTTATATAGGTTCTGCTGAGGAAATTGCATTTGCACCCCATAAGTACATACAGGGCTCTTTTTGGGCAGGAACGCACAGGAACGGAGTTCCGACTGGCTCCCGAGTTGGCCACGCCCAGCAGGAGCTCATTAGCATAATAGGCCACACCCAATAGCAGAAACTCATTAGGATTGGCTACATTAGGGGTGTGTGGCCCAACATGCAAAGGAGTTCCTGTTACAAAAAAAGCCCTGGGTTTTGACAACAAACAAGGGAAACAGAATAAGAAGGGAAAGGTGAGTGTGGCTGGATGACCACACTTCTGGTAACATGGCGGTGTGGCCTAATGTGCTAATGAGCAGTGCTGTCAGGGTGTGGCCTAATATGCTAATATATTTTGCTGTTGGGTGTGGCCTATTATGCTAATGAGTTCCTGCTGGGCTTTTTCTACAAAAAGAGCCCTGCATAACCAGTTTACCACACATTTCTATACAGAACCAGACACATGTATTCATGATTGTATACATATGGGACACATGACATTTCCTATATGGCCTTCAGAAAACAATGTAAACACCCAGGGGTTATACCATGCATAAACATGGCACCTGTGTCTGTTTTTTAATGTATGTACATATGTTTTGAACCCTTATCTTTCTGCTTGCCTTTTTTGCCTTTTTTCCTGATTTTGCAGAGAGACCTTTATCTGGAAACGTTGTTTATAGGAGCGGACAAGACAATGAGTAGCAAGCTAGGAATGAAAATTCCACATGGTGGTAAAATCAGTAACCCGCCCCGGCACTGACAGCTTTTTAGCACAGGAAAACAAATTTTAGCATGTCTGCTATACAGTTAGGGTTCATTGTCTGTCCCATTAGCAACTCACTATATTAACCACTGGTAGATTTAAATTGCTTGTTATGTGATCTGTGGTGCATCCGCCATTGGGTAATCATGAATAACTTATTTTAAAAAAATAATTAGTGATATTAGTGGTGGAGGTGGTGATGGTGGCGGTGGTGAGGAGAACGCCATACTTAATTCAGCCTCTGAGTTAATATCTGCGGTGGTATCTGCTTCTGTTTCATGCTGTAATTAACTTCCCATTTATTTCAGCTTCCTGTACTTTATGCTGGCAATGGCCATCCTACAGAAAGTAGGAGAATATAGTACATATTATGGGCTCTACATGATAAAGTCTATTCTAGCCATGTTATTAGTTCACAGAGAGTAAAAGTAACCAGGACTGAAGGTACAAATGTATTACCCATACTGTCTTCCCCACTCTGGCCACTTTCTTACCAGCATTTGCCAGTACGAGCTTACTTTCACTCCCGGTAGTCTAAGGCTGATTCTGCATTGGCTTTTCCCTCCGCTGTTTTACGAAACCCACGTTGGAACAAAAATTCCCCTCTGCATTGCATGCTGCTTTCACTTCTTTTGATTATTGGGTTTTATGGTAGCTTCCAGACTTCATGCCACTTTTGAGTTCTTTGATCATCGGACTTTATTGAACCTTCTGCATAGATTTATGGCTGTTTTATGGCCATTCAGGGGCAACTTTGCAGTCAGTACAGTGTTGCCCGAGGTATTTGAATGTGGTTTTGAGCTGCACTTTTCCCTCCCAGTTGAGAAAATGTGGAGCGAATGCTAGATGCAAAATCACCCTAAATTGTCTTTCCTAGATATTCCATTCTGTAATTGGTTTTAGTGGTAACTAACTCACAGTTATAGCAGCATATTACATTGTGAGTACAAAACCCTGGGGACAAAAGCTCATCCAGTGTTATTACTAGCCATTAAAAATGGTAAAGACTGATATGAAAGGGCTTGTGCCACAGGGGTGCCAGCCTCCAGGTGGGGCCTGCAAAAAAGAACCACCTACAGAGGAGGACGTACCTGGAACACCGCATCAAGCGCGGCCGTGGGATCGCCGGGGCGCCCGTTGTCTGGAGCAATCCAGGCTCCTGGCCGAACTGCGCACATGCACACATGCGCAGTTTGGCAGCCTCGCTCTCCCTTCAGTAGCTTTTCTCCCCCCCCCCCCCCCCCCCCCCTCCCGGGGGGGGGGGGGGGGGGGGGGGCTGGCAACCCTCTAACATGCCATGGTGCTTGCTTTAAACAGCCCTGGCTAGGAGAAGCCAAGGGTTTAGAAAATCAGTACCCTTCAAGCTGTCACTGAAGTCTCAAAGTGGCATCTATAATAAGAATAATAATTAATTCTGTCAAGTTACCTTTAATTCTCATTAGGTTGGCTTTCTGTCAAACCACTTTTCATAAGCTACAACGAGGAGTTAATTTAATACAGAGCCTAGTCCCATAATTAATTTTGAGTGCCAGGAATCAATGCTGGAATAAATGGAGTAATAACTGGGGATTGTATCTGACCATTGGGACAAAGTTAAGGGTTTGCGGGGCCTGGTGAAGGACTTTTGGGGGCCTCAGCAACTCTTAAGAAATTAATCACTGAGTACAGTACAAGGTGCCTGGAGACAAAAAGTTATCACAGACTGTCACCCAATCCATCTGCCCTTTTGTTTTTCACATGTGTTATGCAGAGGCAGGCAATGGAATACCATTTATATTAGTCTCTTTCCTTGAAAACCCTACAGGGTTGCCATAAGTTAGCAGCATCTTGACAGCACTTTCTACAACCACCGCCATACCAACAGTAGGAGAGTTTGCGAGTAAGCACTTTAAGTGGCAGCGGTGAATTTGGCCTTAATGTGCCACTGATTTATACATGCATCCCCCCCCCCCCAGTTGCTGTCTCATAATCGGATGAATTAATGCCTCCTGACTAAACATGTCAGTTGTTTTCATTTTAATTGTCATTGTGGTGTGAAAGTTCTGGCAGTGGTGTTGAATGTGATGGCTGATTCAGACATGTCAGTTGTCTCACTTGACGTTGCACTATACAAGCGATTAATGTGTATGTATCAATGGGGACTTGGTGAATCATTTCATTCCCCTTTTCCAACTGCAGGAAGGGCAGAGAGAAGGTGGGGCATGGAAGCTTGCTGGGTGTAATGTATTCAGCCTGACATGCCCGGACTTGCCCGGGCTGGCCAGGCACAATTCCTCAATAGCTTCAAGTCTAAAGACAATGGGTCCGTAGGATCCTAGCCGGCCCAATGAAAGGGCTAGGTCCCCAGCCGGGAGGCCAATGAGTCTCTCGGTTACTGTAAATAGCCTATCGGGAGTAGGGGGTGTGTTTAGGTGAGCTTGGTGGCGGGTTTTCTGAATGAATATAAACCGGCCTGCGAGCCGGTCAGTTGTCTTTGTTCTTAACTAAATAAAGGTATGCTTAGCTGAAATCACTCTCCGTCCGCATACTTTTCACTGAGAGAGAAGCCCTAGAACATTTTTGAAGGGGACTCGGTTGGTTGGTTTATTTTCCTCTCCACAAAATGGCATCCGGTGCCTCAGGCTGAATTTGAGGAAATAGCTGGGCCCAGATTTCTGCCAAAATCTCTTGGGACGTTTGTAGGTCCTCTCAGCTGTAACCCAGTAAACATCCTGGGGTGTGGAAGCCTTGAAAAAGTACCATTTTTAGAAGGTGGAGGCAAACAGAGATGTGGGGAGAGCCATGGTGCAAGTCAGCTATCATGTTAAGTAGTGTGAGAACAAAAAGTTTCTTTGAGAGAGCAGTGAGCACTGTCATAGGCACACACACACGCATTTGTGCATCATGCAACACGATTATAACCAGAAGCCTCACCTTTTTGGAAGAAACAACAGAAGCAAAAAGCAGAATCAGTATAACGTAGGAAGTCTTTCCCCCCCGAGATAGATCAAGGTGAGTAGCCGTGTTGGTCTGAAGCAATAGAATAAAGTTAGAGTCCTACGGCATCTTTAAGACCAACAAAGTTTTATTCAGGGTGTGAGCTTTTGTGTCCATGCACATTTTGTCAGACAATGAAATGGAATTATATATCATAGTTGTATAAACCACTCCTATATATACACAACTATGATATGTAATTCCATTTCATCATCTGACAAAGTGTGCATGCACACGAAAGCTCACACCCTGAATAAAACTTTGTTCTTTCCCCCGAGAAATAGGAGGCTGAGATGATGGTGTCTACACCACCATCTGCTGGACAAGTAGTTAAATAACATTTTAGCCAGAATTGACCACAAGAAGAGGTCCCTGAGGGGTAGCTGTTCATGTAGCAAAGAGCTTGCATGCAGAAGGAGTGTCCCGTGTCATATTAAAGACTAATTAGGGTATAACTACATGACCTTATGGAACATTTGAGGTGAATAAAAGTACTTCAGCAGCATTCTCTGTGAGTGTCTAGGGATTTCTGTGGAAATCAGTAAGCAAATTGGGCAGGTCACCATTACAAATGTGTATTTTTGTACTGTAAATTAGCTGACCTGAGGAAGAACACACAAACTCCTGGTTTTAAGATATTGCTGTTGTTTTTAGTAATACATTTGGTTTAATTGGTCATCTTTATTTATTTGCCCCGACCTGGATGGCTCAGGCTAGCTTAATCATGTCAGATCTATGGCTGCTAAGCAGGATTGTCCCTGGTTACTTTGTGGATGGGAGACCACTAAGGAATACCAGGGTCTCTGTGCAGAGGCAGGCAATGGCAAACCACCTCTGAATGTCTCTTGTCCTATGGGGTCTCCATAAGTTGGCTGCAACTTGATGGCACTTTCCATCCCCACCATTTGTTATTGTATTTATATAAGCTGCTTTGAGAACCCCATAAATAAATGTTGGCTGAGAGGACAGTATTTTAACTAATATATGTGTTTATACTATGGCTTCCCCAAGAATGCTGGGAATTGGAGTTAGGTGAGGGTGCTGATACTCCCTTTTAGAGACCCCTATCTCCTTTACAGAACTTTTATTCCCAAGGTTCCCTGGAGACAGGCAGGTACTGTTTAAAACATATTACGCCTGTTGCGTAGATATTCCCACAGAGCTTTTTCACCCAATAACACAAAGTGTGCCTCAGCCACCTTTTATCTGTTCTGTAATACTTGTGCAAGTAGTTCAGCAGTATTCTATCAACAGATTGAAAATCACTGGAGAAAAGCAGAAGAGGAGAAATTTTGAGTGGAAAAACCGCCACAAGGGATAAAATTGAAGAGCCCCTTTTCTCCTCCATTGCACCGCACCTTCACCATTTCTCTGCTGAAGCATCTTTCTTCAAGGTGGCTTTTAATCACAGAAACAGAAAAAGATATGCAAAACTGCCTGTGAAGTGATGGGGGTTTGGAGAAATCTGTATTTTAACACATCCCATTCATAGCAGTGTCTATACATTTCTCAGTGCCAGTGGGTGTGTCTGTTGATGCCTGGCAATATCAAATTTTCTAGAGTTCTACAGTCTCCATCTTTGAAGTGTTTCCTCTTGCACTGATATTTGAATAAGGGCAGGGAGGATCCATTTGTGACTTGCATTTGGTGATAGTTTATCTTCTGTCTATCCCAAACCTACTGTGCAAGAAAGGAATGTATAAAGAGTAAATGGCAGCAACACCAAGGCAGTTTCCTGAAGTCTCTTCCTAGCAACTGTCTTCACCTGAAGTATATTGTGCTTCTTTGTGGACACAAAAAGGTTCTCCTTTGGAATCCAGTGCCATGTAAACGAATGGACTATCTTAAACATCAAGCTTAATTCCAAAGAATCTGCTGGAACTCATTCCTAGGCTGGGAATATATGGAATAATGATAAAGAAATGACTGCTCTTGAACAAAATACTTCCCCATAATCTGTGTATTCTACCTACAGCCAACCTCAACACATCTGGGAACAGGGAGGGGGAGAAATGGCATCCAAACACACTTGATTCCAGCACTACTTTTTTTTTACAAATTCTGCTACTAATCTGTGTCTTTGTACACCTCTAAGCTCTGTTCTGCATTGTGTTTATGGCACAAAAAACCCCATGCCCTATACAAGATAATCTGTTTAGAGTGTTTAGTCATGAAGGATTGTATTTTGGTAAAGGTGGACAAGAATTAGTTGGCCTTTATTAATCGGATTTGATTCTTTGGCTGGGGCATTTGAGAAGGAGGGCCATCAAAAGCTGCCTTCAAGAAGACAGAATCCTTGCCCGCGGATGACAGCAGAGTCTTTCTTCACAACAAAAGGATTTGGCCAACATTTCGTTGGAAGGCAGCTGTCATGCATACAACATCTGGACTTGCGTGTCTGCATGCATGTGATCTTCTACTGATTCCTTTTAAATTCTCCCCATTGCTCCCGGACCAAGCCCTTCGTACCACACTGACTCATCTGTAGTTGATACCAGTATGTGATTGAAGAGAACTGACTAGGGTTAGCCACAACTGAGCTGTATCACTTGCGTGCATTCAACCATGGGCATATCCATTACACTTGCAGAAAAAGAATGAAGCTTAAAACTAACAGAGCCTTCATCTTTCCTTATCTTCCACTTTGACTCAAGCATTATGGTGGACTGGGGGGAAGACCAGCTAAAGCTGCCTCTCGATGATTTGTTCTTTTCTGTGCCCAAAAATGCCTTTGCATGAAAGGTCATGATTTTTTTTGGGGGAGGGGGGTGAGAGGCAAAGGCAGGAAACAGTGAAATCTAAATCCTTCAAATCTCCTGGCCTCTGCCTGCTCATACCGGTTTCACTTTGCTAAAGCTGATTTGAAATTCTGATCCTGGTACGAACAAAGGGAAGCAGGGAGATATGGAAGGGGAAGACAAAAGGGATGGGGTTGGAGCAGTACTGGGGAGGTGTGAAGGGTGTGGAAAGGTCTTGGATCCAGTATGTTCAGAGAAGACTGAGGAAGCACCCATGCTGCTGTTCAACACTGACAGGGATTTTCTGTAAGAATACAGAGTTCTATTGTTTTTGTTGCATATTCCCTCCCGCCATTTATGTGACCATAGTGCTCCATGGGACCTACAGTGATGGGAGTTTGTTGTATCCTGGAACCAGCAGTTTGTTAGGCATATATAAATGCAGTGAATGTAGTCATCGAATCATGCATTTGGTTTTCTAGATATGCCCTTTAGCTGGATTAAAAGTGCCAGACTGGAAGAACCAGGTGTCTACTGAACAGGCTCAGTACCCAACAGATTAAAAAAAATACCCTGGATAAGGAACATCCCATGAGTGACTCTTTTTCTCCTGGAGCAGCAAGAAAACAAACAAACAAAACACAACCCAAAGGATTCTACCAGAGGCTCTGGAAACATGTCTAAATATCTCAGTCCAGGTTTCCTGCTTTTATGAAAGAACTTGGGATGTGGGGATAAATGGGGTGAGAATATACATGGCCTTGTAGACTGCAAATTGGCTTGCAGAACTACAGCTGTGTCTCGCTTGGCTGGATATGACATAAAAGAAACAATGACGTCATGGTCTCCCCCCCCCCTGTTTCTAGCTGAATGTGGAATGCTGAAATTGTACTTGGGGTGGGAGGAGTCATGAGAATATTGGGGGGGAGGGACTATAATTCGCTTGTGTCAAAAGATAGGGAGACCATGGCCTGGTGTTCAGAATAGGGGTCCACATGGACACCAGAGAGGTCTGGATGCTGCAAAGGTTATACAGGTTATGAACATGCAAATTTGACTGGCTAAATTAACATATCTTGGGGTGAATACAGACATGCCAAAATAAGGAAACAAAACACACACACAAAATTCAAACGTCCTTGCACTCTGGAGTTATATTCAACAGTATTAGAACTACCTGTTCCTTTTCCAAAGCTGAGTTCAGGGAAAACTGTAGTTCTGTAGGTTCAACGCAAATACTTGCTATGCACAGCCTTGATTGGTTGGTGGTTCTGGCATCACAGCCATAGCTCTTCCCTCTCTCCCCAGAACAGTTTTGCAACTTAAAAAAACCCACAGGGTGCTATATTAAACTTGGATCACATAAATATGTAAGTGATAATGTTCCTTCTAAGCTGTGTAGTCTTGTGAGCAAAAATCCTACTTTGTGAGCTACTGGCATTAAAGTTGTGAGCAAGCGATTTGGCTTCTGCATAAATTAGTTTGTTCTGGAGCCATCCTTCCTGAGCTAAGAGAAAAATGTGTGAGCTGGAAGCTAAAAAAACTGTGAGCTAGCTCACACTAACTCAGCTTAGAGGGAACAGTCCCCCTGAAACACAGGGGAAGAGTAAAACTGACAGGTAACTCAGAGTTTGGCACAGAGGCAAATATGTCTGTTCATTCTGGTGGAAAGGCACGGAGAAGCTGTGCTCTCCAGAGAAAAGCAGTATCAGTTCCTTGGCTTAAGGTACTTCTGTAATCTCCCCAAGTTAAATGTTATCCTGAAAGTTTTATCTCTGTAATTAGGGTGTGGGGTTATAATTCAGTTTTCTCTGAGATAAATGGTTGGACGTGGTAGGCAAGACGAGGGAAGAAAAAAGATCTATTGGGGAAGGAAGAGTGCTCTAGTCATTATAATATAGCCCAAGAGGTTTTAGACTGAGCTGCCCTGGAACAGAGTGCAAAAGATATAGCAATGACTCTTCACCTACCTAGGCCCTTATGGCTGTGGTTTGCTTTCCTGCTTGATTCTAGGCACAAAGATAGAGCAGTTGTAGGGTTCAGTCTTGGGTAGAAGACATTTGTTTGGGAAAAGGCTGCAGTTTCTTAGTCATAAGGGCAGGGTACCCTGTACATGATCAGAGATGCTCTGTTACCAGGATTTTTTAATTGATTAAGCATTTACACTTTAAATAATTTGTCGATTAGTCAAATAAATATAATTAATTGTTCATGTCACTGGTGCCTCAATGTAGTTGCCTTTTTGAGATATAAAGTGTCACATCAAATAAAACTGAATAAACACATGCTACAACTCCATGTTAGAAAGACTATCTTTAATTTTTTTTGCTTCTCCCCATTCCAATAAGCATATTATACCCTTCAACATTTCACAGATAAAAATAGGGACACACTTGCACTAACCCCAATTTTCATACCCAGGATCAGTGACTGAGCCCCCACTATTAACACATTGCTGAGTATAACCTTCTGGATTCATTTACTCTGCACTTTTCTGTCTGTGTGTTGCTGCCGTAGGTAATATTTCTCCTGCCTTGGCTTCCTAAATCTCTTAACTGGTGTGAATAGCAGTACAGGTAGCTTGAAATGCAACTGTGTGGAAGCATCTCCCACATTTGGGGAGGAAGCCACTTTGAGACAAGTGGATCCCTCTATGCTTTTGACAATTTTTGCCATACCGACAACTCTTCTTTTCCCCACCACATGCTGTCTTTGGCTGCGATCACACACACTAAATAATCCACATTCAATCCACTTTCAGTGCACTTTACAACTGGATTTTGCCAGTTCACACAGTAAAATCTAGTTGTAAAGTGCATTGAAAATGGATTGAAAGTGGATTATTTAGTGTGTGTGATCGCAGCCTTTGACAAGGTGGGAAACTGCTGAGGAGGCATAGAAAGCCATTTCACAAAACATAGATTTACCATACAGATCTTCTTTCATGGCTACAATAGAATATCTGTAAGGGTAGGTGGGTGGGCCTTAGATTCCAGATCGCCCTCTGCACAGGTAGTGCATGTGAATCAGGCCTCAGTTTCTGATCAGTGGTGACAAATTTATTGCTATATTGGTAAGCAAAATGAAGTGGAAAAGTCCTGTTCCTTCCCTTTCATAGGCTACTGTGGGAATAGCTCTTTTCTATCAGGCCAAATGCTTACTACTTCATCTGGACAGAACAGGGGGGGAAGGAGACACCTTTTTTAAAAAAGAACCCTCTGCAACAATGATAGCTAGAACTAAAATAAATAAATAAATGAAAACTTACTATCTGGACAAGTTGGTGTGCTTGCTGTGCATTATGTGAACTGTCTGGAATCTCGGTAATACAAGGGATGTAACAATATGCGCTCTTTTGAACTTTGTTTTGTTTTTATATGTTGTCGTAGGCCCATCTTTGTTGCTGGTGTTCTTGATTCAATAGTTTTTTCTATGCCATTTTTACTCCAAACTCTATTTACATGCATGAAAGCATTGCAAAATGAAGTAAAATTACCTACATTTAGGGGGGGGGGGAATTGGTTCAAACAAATGAAAATTAAATAAAAATTGTTCCAGGGACTTTGATTCACACAAGAAAGGAGAACATTTTTCAACCTGAAATTGATGGAATGCAAAATTTGATGGCATCCCTGAAAAATACAGGCAGCCTACCACAGCCCTCGTGTCTTTTCTGCCTCCCAAAAGAACACACTGAATCATAGAGGAGCGATATGCTCACAGACCACTCTAGTTCTTCAGACAAAATCTGTGTGTGTTATTTCCCCCTACAACCTGGCCTGCTTCATGGATCTGTCAAACTTAATAACATTAGAAAAAAATTAACAGTGAAGTGCTTTACAAGTTGAACAAAGTTTGAGTCCAGTGGCACCCTTATGACCAAAAAAGTTTTATTAAAGGTATAAGCTTTCGTCTGCTCACACACTTCTTCAGATACATTGAAATGGAAGTTACCAGTCCATACATATAAGTAGAGGATGAGCAGTAAATTAGCATACAGCAGTGGTGCGGCAGTTGGTCCCCTTCCTTAGCCGCGGCAGTCTGACCACAGTGATCCATGCGACGGTCACCTCGAGGTTAGACTACTGTAACGCTCTCTACATGGGGCTGCCTTTGTCGCAAATTCGGAGGCTGCAGCTGGTGCAGAATGCAGTGGCCAGGTTGGTAGCGGGTGCCTCTAGATGGGACCACATCCAACCTGTGCTGAAAGTGCTGCACTGGCTGCCTATAGCGTTCCGGATTTGCTTCAAAGTGCTGGTGCTTACCTTTAAAGCCCTACATGGCCAGGGTTTGGCATACCTGAGGGACCACCTTTCCCCACACAGGCCCCAAAGAGCACTTTGGTCGGGGTCACAACACCCTCTAGTGACCCCGGGCCCCAAGGAGGCCAGGCTTGCAGCCACAAGGGCTAGGTCCTTTTCAGTGGCGGCTCCTACTTGGTAGAATGAGCTCCTGGAGGAGATCAGGACCCTGCGGGGCCTGGTACAGTTCCGCAGGATCTGCAAGATGGAGCTCTTCCGCCAGGCTTTTGAGTAGGAGCCGCCGCCGCCACTACCACCACCGTGCAACTGCAGAGCAGTTCCGCCGCGTCGGGCTGACTGGCCAGCTGAAATATCGTGGCCCATGGCATCCCCCCCCCCTTTTTTGACCCCATTGGGATATGCAATAGGGAGTAAGTATTATAGTCATTATGTATCCTGTGAGATGTGCATTTTTGCCTAAACTGTTTTAACTGTTGACTTTTACTGCACTTGTGCCTTAATTGTTTTAACTTGTTGTATTTTTATTGCACTTTTGTGCCTGTGTAAGCCGCCCTGAGCCCGCGTGCGGGGAGGGCGGGGTATACATTAAAATAAATAAATAAATAAATAAATAATGAAGGTGTTTAACAGATTCAAAGACCAAACAGGAATAACAAATTTAGTTTATATGGTCACCATTCGTTTGGGTTTAATTCGGGGGGGGCATAGTGAAGGAAATAAATATATCTAAATCAGAGATTGATGGGCAGATGTACCCTTCTTAACTGTGGAATGCTGAGTGTAATTAACTGAGATCCTGCTATCACGCCCCATCCATCTCCCCTAAAGCATGGAGGCAACAGTACAGCATCTTCTTCTTTGAGGTGGGGCGATTGGCTATGTAGAGTTATCTCCTGTGTCCCCAGACCAGAGAAATACATTCCAATCTACCATTCCGAATTACATTACATTCCACTATTCATTACAATATAGTCTACGGTTACAATTTATAACACTTACAGCGCCATCCTAATTAGGTCTACTCAGAAGTAAGTGTCACGTTATTCGATGGGGCTAACTTCCAGGAAAGTGCAGCCATGTACACTCAGAGTTGGCCAGGCACTACATAAGGGACTTACAGAGACATATAGTATTAAATGTGCAATGACCTCTTTCAACTTTTGAAAACACAGACAAAGTTGACTGAAACTGCGTAGCGTTGCCAAGGGGCAAATTAAAAAAGCCTTCAGGGCCAGAGATTCGGCCCGTGAGCTGCCAATTGGCAGTCCCTGACATATAGTGAAAAAAAGAATATAAGAGAGCAAAAACTAGAACAAACTAGTCCAAAGTGAAAAGTTATGGGATTTTGTGCAGCCCTTGTCTAACGTGATGGGCAGAGGAATCCTGTCCTAAGAAGAGAAAACTGTTAATACTACAGGAGTTACCTTACTTTTCTATAGTGCCTTTCATCCAGAGTTTCACAAGGCCGTGCTATGCTTTTAATTAACTCTCCCCAAACAGTATCTATTAAATAGTGCCTTATAATGCCGTGCCTGTTAAACAGAGTCGAGACTGAGGCCAGAAAAACCCCTAAAGATTTCTGTTACATTTGGGTTGATTAAAGGGACATTCCAAATTATACAGCCCCTAAGCTATGCAAAGCATATTAAAGAATATACCACATGGCCATAGAATATGCCACAGAACCCTGCAGAACTCCAGAGAACACATCACGACTCCTTGAAACCTCAGTAGAGAAAAAACTACCACAGAATTCCATGGGGAGGGGGGACAACAGGGACACAATCATTTGCTATATGGCTGGCCACTGGTGTTTTAAAGATAAAACTCTGTTCATGTCAAATGGGTCAGATGGCTGATTAGCTGACGGCAGAACACTGTCTAGGCTCCAAGAACACGATAGAGGATCACATGCCTGGTAGTCTCATAAACCGGCCTAAAAAGCTTTGCTGAGCCACTGCAAAACTTCTTGAAGTGGGTTGACTGCTGCTGTGGCCAGAAGTTTCCCTGCTAGGCTGATATGAGATGACCTCATTATTATATTATATATATTAACATGGCCTTGAGCAATACTTTGTGGTCCTAGTTTTAAGAAACCTGTTCCTCCTTCTGCCCCAAATCTCTCTCTGGCAGACTGCTGAATGAAAGTGACAAGCGACCCTTCATTGAAGAAGCCGAGCGGCTGCGGATGCAGCACAAAAAGGACCACCCTGATTACAAGTACCAGCCACGTCGGCGGAAAAACGGCAAGGCCGCCCAGGGTGAAAATGATGGCCAAGCTGAAGGAGAAGCTGGTGGGGCTGCCGCTATCCAGGCCCACTATAAGAATGCCCACATGGACCACAGGCACCCTGGTGAAGGGTCTCCCCTGTCTGACGGACACCCTGAACACTCCTCAGGTTAGTCTAAGCCAACAGCTATCCAAGGCTATCTATCCCAGCTGTCTGATAAATCAGCAGTCATCATAAAGAGAAAGGGCAGCAACATGGAAGCCAGTTTCTTTGCCTGGCATGACTCACTACTTAGGGATGGAATTGGTGAGCTTGACAACATAACCAGCATACTTCAAAAGAATGTATTGCACCCTGCCCTGCCCTGCATAGCCCAGGCAAGCCTGATCTCGTCAGATCTCAGAAGCTAAGCAGGGCTGACCCTGGCAAGTACTTGGAGGGGCAACATCCAAGGAATACCAGAGGTGGGATGCAGAGGCAGGCTACTCAAGCCACCTCTCTAAAAAACGTCCAAGCCCCCAGTAGCGGTCGCCAGAAGTCACCATGACCCAAGCAAGCACACACACACACACACACACACACACACACACACAAATTATTTTTAAAAAGAATGCATTACACCCAACCGCCATCTTGGTTTCTCGCTGATTACCATCTTTCATTTTACCCTTTCACTGGATGCTCTATGGAGACATGACTCTATTATGTCATGAGCGGTGAAGGGGGAAGAGTGTATCAATGTATTCGGGTTACAGTGAGACTGATTTGTAGCTCTCCTTCCCCAAACTGTATATAAAGTGAAATGGTAATTGACACCTTTTTCTCTGTTTTCCTCCCATGCGGATTTCCCCTCACAGGTCAGAGCCACGGGCCCCCCACTCCGCCAACCACTCCGAAGACAGAACTGCAATCGGGTAAAGCTGACTCCAAGAGAGAAGGGCGTTCTTTGGGGGAAGGAGGAAAGCCTCACATCGACTTCGGCAATGTGGATATCGGGGAGATCAGCCACGAAGTGATGTCCAACATGGAGCCCTTTGATGTCAACGAGTTTGACCAGTACCTGCCACCAAATGGACACGCTGCCCACCCAGGCCATGTTGGAGGCTATGCCACAGCTGCCGGTTATGGCCTTGGGAGTGCCCTGGCTGCAGCCAGCGGACACTCAGCCTGGATCTCCAAACAGCACGGAGTCTCCTTGTCTGCCACCACCTCATCAGTGGTAGACGCCAAGGCCCAAGTGAAAACAGAGGGTTCTGCTCCAGGGGGCCATTACACTGATCAGCCCTCCACTTCCCAGATAGCATACACATCACTCAGTCTGCCCCACTATGGCTCAGCTTTCCCTTCTATATCTAGGCCCCAGTTTGACTACCCTGACCACCAGCCCTCAGGACCCTACTATAGCCACTCCAGTCAGGCTTCTGGCCTCTATTCGGCCTTCTCGTATATGGGGCCCTCCCAACGTCCCCTGTACACTGCCATCTCTGACCCAGCACCCTCAGTGCCACAGTCCCATAGCCCAACACACTGGGAACAGCCTGTGTATACGACCCTCTCAAGACCCTAGGGAATGGGGAACGGTGACCAAAGCAGCAGCGGAAAGGGTCCGAAGAATCAGCCCCAGAGGACGAGCCTCCGAGTTCTGAGGCCATTCAGTGTCATCCAGTCACCAGAACCCACTGAATATCCGGGCGTGTCTCTCTTGACCGCAGATACCGAAGGCTCACCTGGCTAGAGGAAGGTCCCTACCCACCCCCATTCTCCCAATTCCTGATTGGCTTCCAAGATCCCATAGGCCTTCTAGATGAGGACAATTCTTGGCATGGAGCAACTAGTCATGGTGGAGTTTTGTTGAGCAGACCAAGGATTTTTAAAAAAAGAAAAGAATAATCCTCTCAATTCCCTTCCTTTCCCTCAAGTTCCCAGACCATCAGACTGGTGGTTTTTAAAGAAAACAGTGGCCATAACTTTAACCACTCACTGTGGGTGAAGCGTGGCTTGTCAGCCACTCCGGCGGATATGTTACAGTAGGAGAAGTAGGGTGGAGCAGCTGATGTGGAAGATGCT
This sequence comes from Gekko japonicus, assembly GCF_001447785.1. Taxonomy (NCBI): domain Eukaryota; kingdom Metazoa; phylum Chordata; class Lepidosauria; order Squamata; family Gekkonidae; genus Gekko; species Gekko japonicus. The sequence goes on along the minus strand of NW_015162489.1, from coordinate 1,318,225 downwards.
CTAGGGCATTCCTGCTTCAGAGTTGCACGTGCATGAATCTTGTTCCCCATTGGAAGACCAAACCATGCTTGCTTTTCCTGTTGATTTTTAGCATCTGCATTCCACCTTCCTTTATCCATCCCACCACTTCTCTGCTGCCTGGCTCTCTTAAGACTTTACTAGACAGTACATTGGACTCAGGAACTGCATTATATGCTCTGGCCACCTTTGCATCACAGCATGAAAGTGTGTACCACATGGTTGGTCCCTTGGACCATAAAAAGCAAAGGGGACAGAATCCTACGTTATTGTTATGAACATTTTGTATTGCTAGTTTGTTTCCGACACCTCCTGGCTTCCTTCTAAACTCCCCCGGCTAGCTGCCTAATACTTCAGAAGATACCCTTGCCAAAGCCAGTGCTTTTTTTTTTTTTGGTCTAGCATGATTATGAAAGAGAGAGCGTGTGAGTGAGTGAGAGTGTACACTTGTATTTAAGAGGGTGCGGGAAGGCAGATGGATTTTAGCAACCAGAACTGTCAGTGTGATCCTCCAATTTGCTTAAGCATGGGGGGGGGGGATGCCCAGGGAGCATCCGTATGACCACAGTGTTAAGCAGATAGTGCCGCAGTGTAAACAGCCTAAAATATATTGGGGCCTGAGGCTGAAATTCCAAATGGCATTCCCTATAAAGCAAAAATATAATGAACAAAAATTGTCAGTGTAGAAGAAGAAGAGTTGGTTTTATACCCCGCTCTTCACTACCCAAAGGAGTAAGAGTGGCTTACAATCGCCTTCCCTTCCTTTCCCCACACCAGACACCCTGTGAAGTGGGTGGGGCTGAGAGAGTTCTGAGAGAACTGGGACTGACCCAAGGTCACCCAGCTGGCCTCATGTGGAGCAAACCCAGTTCTCCAGATTAGAGTCCTCCACTCTTAACCACTACACCAAGCTGGCTCTCTACTGTCCTCTCAATGGTACCCCCAGATTTTCTACCTAGAGTGGTCTTCCTCACCCTGCCAACTGTTAGGGATGATCCTGCTCATGTATTCAGAATCAACAGCAGCTAAATTCAACCATGGCCGCAATAAGAACACTGTTGTTGCATCTGATGTTGAATGGGGCCATTTAAAATGCAAACAAATCCGTGTTTCCTTTCGAGCTTTCATACGAGAGGCAACAGCTCCAGCTAAACCAAGCTTTCCTGTCTTCCCTGGAGTGAAGATAAGGCTTGCTGGTTCCATGGGCTTCAAAGAGGCATGACACTTTACAGCCAGCTATGTCTTAGAAGACAAAGGGATGAATCACAAAGCACTGGAGAAAGGTGTGCAAATGCATGAGGATGGGTCACACTGAAGGCTGTTCTTCCCCACCCCTTTGGACTGGAGCGGCTGAGGCCAACTTGCCTAACATTATGTTTTATATACGCTTGCCTCCATTTTCAGCAGTGGATGATTCTCTCTTCTCCATGGTGCTTGAAAAGAACATGTAGTAGTATGCCTGTTTCCCTTGTATGCATGCAACCTATTAACTGCTCCGCACCCTTATTTATGCAAGTAGCATATTCCCTCCTTCGCTGTCCCCAGCGTCACAACCCTGTGTTGTCCTAGCACCAATTAACTTTGCATCAAATGTATGGAATAATAAACTTAAAAGGTTTCAGCTATGTATGTCAATTTCTGTTTGTTCTTTTTTGCTCTTTCACTTTCATACCCCCCCAAGAAAGGACTGAAAGGGACAAAACTATTCCACACACTGCCTTATATCGCTCACATATTTCTTCTGTGACCATTGTTGAAAGGACCCTGACTGAACACAGGAATTCTATAAATGAATCAGACTAATGGGGAGCTCTCTGGGCCCAATCTTTCACTGGACTGTGGTCTCCAATTCCAGCCCTGATCCCATGAAATGCCACTTTGAAGCTTACAAGCAGGGCATCCTGTGCCTATGGCAGAAGTTCATTTGCCTCTGAAAAAGGTTGCCAGAAAGTCTGAGAAAAATGTCCTGGCCCTTTCTTAGAAGGCTAAGATGTGAAGCTTTTCATGACATGGAAGTAAATAACATTCCATTAAGCCTCTGTTAAAGGGGCAGGGCATTTTTTCTCCTGGCTATTAGCAACCTTACTCTGAATATGGATGTACCATAAGAACATAACGTAAGAAGAGCTCCACTGGGTCAGATCATCACCGTATCTAATCCAGCATCCTATTGCACACAGTGGTCAACCAGTAGCCAATAGGGCCAATGAACAGGGCATAGAGGCCAAGTCCTTCCCTTGATGCTACCTCCTAGCACTGGGATTCAGAGATTCCTGCCTCTGAAAAAGTGGAGGTTCCTTTTAGTCATCATGACTAGTAGCCATTGGTGGACCTCTCCTCCATGAATCTGTCTAATCCCCTTTCAAAGCTGTCTATGCCTGTGGCCATCATTACATCTTCTGGCATTGAATTCCACAATTTAAAGAATAGCTGAGTATTTATTTATTTTTCCAATTTATACCCCGCCCTCCCCGCTGAGGCAGGCTCAGGGCGACTTACATGATAGTACAGAAACATTTTTTCTGTCCTGAATCTATTCCCTATCCACTTCATTGAGTGCTCCTTGTGTTCTAGTGTTTTGAGAGAGTGGGGAAAAGCACTCTGCTGTCTCTACCCCACACATTATTTTAGAAACCCCTAACATGTCCTCCCCAGATTTAGCTATCTTTTTTGCAGACTCAAAAGTCCCAGACTCTTTAACCTTTCCTGATAGAAAATGTGCTCTAATCACCTTTCCTGTCATATATAACAAACATTAATAGGCCGCAAGAATCCTTTTGAAAAGGCACCCCCTTGTATGGCAATTTATACTGTTAAGTGAATCACGCTTTACATTAATATTGCCTTTTTTGTGAACCCACTGCCAATCAATTTACACGATGGCGTCTGATTCTAGCACTAAATTGAAGCAGAGAAAGGATAATTTCTCTTGGTTCTCTTTATTCACAGTTTTCTGTTTGGATGGACTTACTCTCCTTAAGGTGATCTTTGCCTTCTTAGTTGCATATCCTAGTTAAGGCTGAATATTAAACACATTAGGATAGTCTTTCATTTCCTTCTCACCTCTGCAAAGATCGCTTAGACCAGGAGTATCTCACTTCTTTCCTCCATGCCCTAAAACCTACCATTCTCAACCACAATTCTCATTTCAAACTTCTATTCTGTCCTCGAAGACAATTGATGCCTGCTTTTTCATACTGCATAGCCGTCAGAAGGATCTAATGACAACATTTTCATGGGCTCAGAAAACCCCACCATGCCATCGGATACAGGGGTTGTTCAACAAACCTTTCAAGATGATCAGACAACAGATTCATTTACAAATATGTTCATCCACAACCAAGAAGCAGCAAGGTAAGAAAAAGGGATACGTAGCCAGTGACCACTCTTAGTAAATGCCACGTTTTACAAAGCAGAACACACTATTTGGTAATTCTGTATGTGGGCCTATGCAAAGAATGCAGTGGGTGTGTGGGTTATGCATTTGGCCTGATCTTATCCCTACTGGCTTGAATGGAAACCTTTGGCTCCAGTTGTATAGAGCAGGGTCATGTTAGTTAAAATGCTTTAAATGTTCAGCTGAATGCAGAAATGGGGGGGGGGACACATCTTCATAACTGCACCAGAATACTTTCAATCAAGTGAGAATTAGTAGCCAATCTCTTGTCCTGACAAAAAAATGGCCCAGACTAATCAGATCTCAGAAGCTAAGCAGGGTCAGCCTTGGTTAGTATTTAGATGGGAGACCACCAAGGAATTCCAGGGTTGCTACACAGAGGCAGGCAATGGCAAGCCACCTTTGAACGACTCTTGCTTTGAAAACTCTTCGGGGTCACCATAAGCTGGCTGCGACATGCCAGCACTTTCTTCCACCACCACCCAGTCTCCATTCACCATCCACATCGCCGCAGATGTACACTGGAGGGCAAGGGAAGCAACAGGACAATGGAGGGATTTGTCAGGAAATGGAAGGAGCACCCTTGCTGTGAGGAACTTTTCCTGGGAAGTAAAACTTTGTAGTAGGATCCATCCATTCAACCTGGCAAATGGGACCTGGCTTAATCCCATCATTGCTGCCATTGGCTTTGTCCTTTACTTCCCTGAATATGTAAGCAAAAGCAAGAGCAGAGATTCCAAACCTGCTTTTGCTGTAAATATAAGGAGGGTAGCTGAGATCTGGGAGAGCGGAATACACGGCAAAGTGCCAAATGGGAGACTGCTGCTTTTAGAGGGCGCAGGAACCCTGCCGTGAGGAACAAAACAAAGCAAGCCAAAAAAGTTCCTTCCAGCCTAATTCAAGTGTCCAGTACACTTCCCCAAGGGGAAAAATGGTTAAGGGAGTGGCGGTGTGCTCTCTTAAGTCACTGGCTGGCAGCAGTGAGTGCCAACAACTATGCTTCTGTCTTCATAGCAAAAGCAGGATTCGGCACCCACCAGCTTCCACATTGGACACAAAAGGCCTGCACATTCTCTCTGCAGTCTAGTGGGAGCTGGCCTTAGAGTCCTTTGCTATCCCTTTAATTGTATCTGATATAGATGCAAAGCTTGGGCTGAGAGGAAGGGGGGAACATTAAAACAAAGAGGCTATTTTTTTAGAGGACCAAGAAAACGACTCCCGCGCTCCACTGCCAATGCCAAAATGATCGCACAAAGGCACATTTCATTACTGAAATTTCATCACGCCAACGTGATTAAACGCTAGAGAGAGGAGGGGGGTGGGGGTGCATGCAAGAAGGCTGGTGAGCTATGACTCTGAAGATTAACCATTTATTGGCAGGGCTCCTCTGAACACCTAACACATTCCTTGTGGTTTTAATGCCTGCACATGCTGACAGCTGGCTATCAAATCCCTTCACTGTAATTTATAAAGACTGCCTCTGAAACCACTCCCTTTTGACAAATCACTGTTCCCATCTCTGCATGTGCACACAGGAAGAAATCATTAGTGGGTACAACGTACAACAAGCAAATGCTTCTGCCTAGGTTGAAAAATCTCAAAAGGCAAAGTTCTGTGATGGTTCCATTTCCCTCTACTAGCAGCATAGGGCAGCACTTGGAAGCTCCTACTGTACGTGATGAGACTTTCTCCGTGCTTCTACAAGCTTTAACCTTGCTCCCTATGTTTTTTAATACCTACAGTCAGCCGTGGGGAAAGATCATACAAAGTTCTGGAGTGTGGAGTTAGCCATAAGAAAAAACAACACTCAACTCTATTACTTCCTTACACTAAATTCAGGAATGGCATTTGTCTCCCTAAACTACTGGCTACTCTTATGGGGTGGATGAGGGCCAGGAAACCGGGCCGAATCCTGAGAAGTCAAATGTTTTGATAGTTGGAAAATCAAGGGATGTGGGAGCGGGAGCATTACCTGTTCTCAACAGGTTGGTGTTCTACTTGAAAAGTTATTTATACATCCTTCTTGACCCTGCTTTCCTACTAGATTCTTCATTAGTAGTAATCACTAAGGGTGCTTCCTACCAACTTTGGTTGGTGATCCACCTGTGATCCACCATCTGAAACCAAGATTCTGCTAATGTAATCTATGCCTTTTACATTTGGAGTGAAAAGGTTTTAAATGTTTAATTAGTTTTATGATTGTGGTTTCTAATTTTATTGGAGATTGCTTTCAGCTTTTAACACAAGTTGAAAGAGATTCAAAACTATTAAAAAAGACAAGGCAACAAATGCTCATTTTAAGTCTATCAAAAAGATAAGCCTGTCAATCATGGCATCTACTTCCATATAAGGCGTTCTGAAGATCCAATCCAAATGGCTGCTTGTTTCTGTTATCCAAGAGCAAATATATCCTTTTGTTTGACCTATTCCTTTGAAACACCCCAAACAGCTTTTTCTTGATATAGGGAGAGTCACTACAGCAAAGTTTAAGAACCTCTCTTCCCACTATTTCAGGGATGCATGTAGGGCTTCACAATGAGAAGGATGTCTATGGCACATCTACAACTGTAACTTTAGTTAGAAAGAGGCGCATTCAAAGCATACACTATACCTATGTGTGTCAAGCCGATTCCTCACTAGGTAGAGACTCATCAAGGCAACTCTGCTTCCTGCTACAGAACTGCCACTGTAAGGGGATCCTGTTGATTGATAAGGAGCTAGGGCAGGAGCAGGGAACAATGGGAGATTTGATGAGAGTCGCTCTGTGATACTCCTGAGAAGCCCACAGAGCCAGTCCTGATCAGAGGGGAAATTGGGGTTTCCAAGGCAACTCGCTCCCAAGCACAAAGGCATGTCTGTCTGCTGACAGGCAACAGAAATGTCTCCTCTACCACAGGCCCCTAGAAAAGGGTGTAGAGGTTGGGAGGGGAAAGGGTCTCTCAATTGCTGTGGAGGACATCTGGAAGCCTGGCAGCTGCAGGATCACTTTAAAATAGCTTCAGTATAATGCACTGGGCAAAATCAAATACTGCAGAAGCTGCTCTTGTCTCTCTCTGCAAGTTTTTTTAGATGTGGTGCTTTGAGGGCAGCCGGCACCCCATTTTGCTTTGTAAGCCAGCGACAGACTAAGTGGCAAGGATGTCTAAGAGAGAAAAGATCACGGGAGGCTGAGCTGCATGAAAAATCTCAGCACTAAAAATAAGGGGGAAAGGAGACCAAGACCTCTCACTTGCACGAAGGAAGGAAGGACTGCATAAGGATTTTAGTATTTATTTACACAAAAATAAAACAATTGTGGGAAAGGGGAGCTGCAATATGGCAAGGAAGCTGGTCAATCCGTGATGATTAATTCATCCACTCCCCAGTCTTCATAACTTCCATCTGGCAGGTACCTGCGGATTATTATGGGAATCTTCCGAGCTCTGAAAGGAGGAAAAAGGAACATATAGAAAAAGGACAGTTCCATCATATCACTGAAGCTGTCACTGAAGTATAGAATCCTAGTTGCGTTCTGTGTCTCCTGAGACAGTATTATAATGAACACTGTCACAATCTCACAGAAAGCACCAAATACTCCATGAAGCAGAGCAGGAAATGCTCAGGACACAGGTAACAGTACCAAATCCCAAACCAGAAGTTAAACTGACAACCAACAGGTGGAGAAACAAGTGAATAAACAGCCTAGTCAGGGGTCACAAATAGCCCCAACTGGCAGGACCTAAAGCACTTGCACACTTCACCAATAACTGAAATGGCACCCCCCCCTCCGCCCAGCAGCACACAATAGCTGTTAAAAGCTACTGGAAAAGCAAACGGTTCAATACTGAAAGCAAAGAAACTTAAATCCAGTTTAATCTAAGAAAGACTTTTTAAGGTCAACAATGTAATTAACCAGCTTGCAATTTGTCCAGAAAAATCAGGCTAACAAATCTTGAACATACAGAAAACAAAAAACACAGAAATCTTTTAAAAATCACAAGAATTCATTACAATAGTCAGAAGCTGTATCCAACAACAGCATCTCTGGTAGCAAGCCCCCAAATCACAAAGCATCACCGAATCAGAAAGCTTCCCCAGCTCCAAAGAACTCTAAAGCATGGATAATTTCATGTTTGTTCACACAAACTTCTGCTCCCATAAAGTTATGCAGACATGGATGCACAAGGGTATTATACGAAAGAACCAGATTTTGTACCCATGTTATAGAAAAAGGCAGGCTGTTAACTGATTAATAAAAAACGTGTTTGACGCTAATGAGAAAAGAAAGATGATTGACTTGTGCCTCCCTCTTGCCATTTTGCTGTAATACGTGAAACAGAATATATGAATCACAGATGCCAGGAGAAGTGGGGGAAAGGAGGGGTGCAAGCCATTTGCACTTTCTCTGCCATAGCTTCTATTACAACCTTCTTGCTAATGACGGTGCTGCTGATTTTTGTTTTAAAAGAAAACATTGCTAGCCACTGAATACTTTCAGCTTAGAATTCAAGTACTAATATAGCTAGAAAGAGTTCAACATACTGAAAAAGGAAATGTCTATACAGTTCAACTTTCTGAAAAAACTTTAGAACCATCACAGCAGCGGGTCATCACAAAAACAAGCTATTAAAAACCTACATGTGGACTTTCTATGGAGTTACAGAAGCTTAATATTATTTTTACAGTACATGCAGGCAGTTACAGTATAAAATCTTGTTGGCTTAAGGCAACGTGCACCACTTCAACGGCTGTTTCATTCCAGCTGAGGGGGGGGGGGATGTGTTCTAGAATAAATCAAATACGCATACTGCTAGAAACCTCCCCCCACCACACACACACTTACTTCAGCTCTTTCATTGCAATCAGCAAAGGATCCATTTCTCCTTCAAGTTCTACCATCACTGGAGCACACATGCTGGGGGAAGAAAGATTCCAGAATCATTACATAAATGAGGATAAGCCGTGGCATGTTAAAAAGGCATGTATCATACTAGTCAGACATACCCATTATTTTGAGAGATGCCAGCAAACAAAGTCTTACGTGCATCACCAACACAACTCTGCTTTTAAGGATTCTTGTAGATGCAAGGGTGGGATGCAGTCCACGCATATTCTGTGTAATTGTGTTTAATTTTTGCCATTTTAACACTTTGGTAAGATACTGTTTAGGCTCAAGAGGTTACAAGAGTATTGCAGAAAGTATCTCTAAGCACAGAGCAATGACATCTCTCTACACAAACACTAACCAATGCTTTGCAGTGCCTTATCTTGAGCAGAAAGAGGCAAGGCTTTCCACTTCAGTGTGCTCAAAATTTAATAGGGAAAGCCCCCATTCTCTAAAAGATATCAGGTACCTCAACTATCAAGCAGAAAACCCAAAACACTGTGTATAAGTAATGTCAACATACTGATGAGAGGAAAAGGACAAATATTTAGAAACTTGGGACCACAATTTTCATTTATTCTGAGGACAAAAGAATCTCAAACCAACAGAACCAAACACCTAGACAGTTTCATTTTAACATTTATGAAGGCTTGCACAATCACAGTGTTGAGAGAGACACTGGATTTTGTTATTAGACTTACCTGCATTCTACCATCACTAAAAAGATGTGTGCTGTACACCCCTCTAATGTTAGCTATTTCTCTGTAGTTGGTTGAGTGAGAAGCTAAAAGCATATCCTCAGCAAAAAAAACAGTAAGCATGCTACGTGGCCCTAACCACCGGAGGCTCCTGCAGGACTATACTTTCTACTCAGAGCAAAGCATGTGATGCAGCAACAAGTACCACCTGAGAGACATGGCACAAATACTACCGAAGAAGAACTTGTCCTAGCTCACAACATTGTGCTAGAATGAAAAGATACCTATTTATTTATTATTTTGATCTATATCCCGCCCTTCCCACCAGTGGCCTCAGGGTGGCTCACAACAACAAACACAACACAATCTTAAAACAGGTCAAGAAATAATAAATAACAATATTAAAACAATATAATAAAACCAATTTTGAACATTTAAAGTGGGCAGTGCAGTATTAGTTTTAGTTCCTACAGCCAGAATGGGTGGTCCGGCGCAGAGCCATCATGATCTCACACAGCAGCAACAGGGAGACCAGGGGGTAGGTGCCCGCTGCCTCAGCCAAAGGCCTGGCGGGAAAGCTCTGTTCTGCATGCCCTGCAAAACTGTAACAGGTCTCACAGGGCCCTGATCTCGATCAGAAGAATGTTCCACCAGGCTGGGGCCCCGGCCATGGTTGAGGCTAGGAGGGCATCTTTCAGGCCAGAGAAACCAGCAGATGACTATCCGCAGAGCGCAAGGCTCTTCAGGGCACATATGGGGAGAGGCGGTCCCGTAGATATGTCGGCTCCAGGCCACATAAGGCTTTAAAGGTCAGCACCAGCACCTTGAAATGGATCCAGTACTCAATTGGTAGCCAGTGCAATTGGTGGAGCACAGGCCGAATGCGGACCTGCACAGATGTCACAGTCACCAGGTGTGCCACTGCATTTTGCACCAGCTGGAGTTTCTGGAGTGAGTTACAGTAATCAAGCCTGGAAGTGACCATCACGTGGGTTACTGTAGCCAAGTCCCAGGGGGAGAGGTAGGGAGCCAGCTGCCTGATCTGCTGAAGATGATGATTTCTTCTTCACTCCACCATGGAAGCTGGCTGGGTGACCTTGGGTCAGTCACACACACCCAGCCTAACCTACCTCACAGGTTTGTTGTGAGATTAAGAGAGGAGAGTGATAAGTTACCTTGGGTCCCCCATTGGGGAGAAAGGTGGAGTATTCATGAAACAAGTAGATTACTAAATAGATACATAGAAGCCATCATGGAGAGTAATGTTGTGGATAGTCCAGACAAGCCTGATCTCGGAAGCTAAGCAGGGTCAACTCTGCCAAGTTGAAATACCAGAGGTGTGTGTGGGGGGGGGACAAGCTTTATTCAGCCACCTCTCTGAATAGCCTCCAGGCTCCCAGTAGGGGTCAGTCACCAGAGGTCGCCATGACTTCCAGGTGCACACACATACGCACATATGAAAAATAAAAAAAGGGTTATGTTGTGATACCCGAGCTTTCTAGACACAGTAAACACCCCAACCTTCTCCAAATTTCATTTTAGAGGTTTGCCACTGGTAGGAACACCAAATTTATGGAGCGGGGGGAGAGATCAGAACTGGGGCAGTGTCAAATGGAAAGAAATAGAAATTCAAATACAGAAGAGAACTTCTATAGATGTCCACTGACTCATTGTCTCCTATTTAGCCCATAGCCCCAAAGCTACTTATGCCAGAGGTGTCAAACAAACAGCTCGTGGGCTGGAAGCGGCCTGTCCAGGGCTCTTATCCGGCCCAGAAGCAACTGCCCATTACCTTTATTGCCAGATGACAGAGGCTGTGCATTATGTCCCTGTATATTGTTCCAGTGCTAATGTGTAACAGGTGGTGGAAGTGGGAGGGTGGGCATTAGGGAGATACTGTAAGGAAATATTGTAAGAGTGTTAATGTTTCAAGCATGTTTGTATTTTGAATAAAAAACAGTATTGTTAATTGGGTTTGCCTGTGTCCTTTATAATTTTTATATCTCCTGTACCTGGCAGTATATTTTATGGCACACATGGCCTGGCCCTACAAAGTGATATTTATGTCAGATCCAGCCATCATAACAAATGAGTTCGACACCTCTGACTTACGCTATCTGGAGGGCACGGGTGCCAAGAACTCTGGCCCGCTCATATTTGGTCATATAGGGTGTGGTGATCCGCTTCTGGTTTGCCTGCTGCCGCTCTCCAGATGGCAGGATTTCTACATTTTCCTGACCCTCCTGCAGAAGAAATGTAAGGAACTGTAAGCACATCCACAGGGTCGTATATGCCAAGTTATAAGTACTAGTAATTAGAGCTGCTTGAATATTAACTTGAAGTATATACAGGATTTGAATTAAAAATATATTCATCTAATATATGAGCCTGCCAACTTTTGTCATTCAAAAAGAAGTTGGGTGAATTAAGTCCATTTACATTCCACGATATTAATTTGTAATCCATCATGATCTCCAATTATTTATCTCCAAAGTCTTTATCGTTATCATGCAAAAATCTGAGCATTTGCTCTGTTGTCTTGATCAGATGTCTTTGGCTTTGAAAACTGAAGCTCAATCCTTGTGGTATCTCCCACCTGTATCTTATATTTGACTGTTTCAATTTGTCTTAAGCTTCTTAAATTTCTTTCTATCTTGGATAATTAGTCTAGGAAGCAACAAGCTAGGGGACTGCATGTTCCCTTTAATAAATCACTTATACCTGAGCCAAAAATACTATTAGAAGATAACAATGAAGGTAGGAGTTGGAGTTATGAATTATACAGAGATGGACACACCTTCCATTCTTGCTCTTTAGCTCCTGGACTGGCACACATTCCATAGCAAACACATATGCAAACGAGGAAAGAACAATCTATCTAGAAATACCTTGGGGCTCTATACACAATCAATACGATTGGGCAAGATTGCTATAGGTTGAAGTGACTTACCTCCTCTGCATTTTCCAGATCATCTAGCCCTTCATCTTCCTCCACATCATCAAAATCATCTCCATCAAAGCTGGTGGAGGAAATATATAAAAACTCAACACAAGGTTCAAGGGCTGCAGTCTTCCTATGTCTTTCTATACAAGTGCTCCCTTACTTCCTTTCACAGTCATGGCCTATTAAATATCTGAATAACTCTGTATGTAATTGGAATATCAGAAGACCCCTAGAGACCAAAGAGGCTAAACCTTCTAAATTCTTCACCAAACTACATTAAAAAAATAAAGCCAATGCCAATCTGTCTCAGAGATAAGTATTCACCGACTTGGGAATCCAGGGGCTTGCCTTGCAATGGCTTGCTTCCTTTCTCCAAGGTTGGGGACAAAGGGTGGCACTAGGGGAGCAGCAGTCCAGGAGGCACCCACTGGAGTGCAGAGTGCCTCAAGGGGCAGTGCTCTCCCTGATGCTATTTAACATCTATATACGCCACCTTGCCCAGATAGCCCAGAGCTATGGGCTGGGATGTCACCAGTACGCTGATGACACCCAGCTCTATCTGATGCTGGGCAGCCGGGCAAACTCCAGTCCTGAAGATCTGGACCGGGCGATACAGGCTGTGGCTGGTTGGCTCAGCCTGAGTCGGCTGAAACTGAATCCGGTGAAGACGGAGGTCCTATGTGTGGGCCAGGGCGGTCCGCGGGTGGGGACCCCACTCCCGACCTTTGATGGGGCACTACTGGTGCCAGTGCTGGAGGTTAGGCGCTTGGGAGTGCTCCTGGATTCCTCCTTAACAATGGAGGCCCAAGTAGCAGCCACTGCTAAGTTGGCCTTTTACCAATTTCGGCTGATTAGGCAGTTGATTCCCTTCCTCGACCGCAACGACCTGGCCACAGTGATCCATGCGACGGTCACCTCGAGACTAGATTACTGTAACACTCTCTACATGGGGCTGCCCTTGTCGCAAATTCGGAAGCTGCAGCTAGTGCAGAATGCCGTGGCCAGGCTGTTGATGGGCTTACCTAGATGGGAGCACATCCAGCCTGTGCTGAAGGCCCTGCATTGGCTGCCAATAGCATACTGAATAGCATACTGAATTCGCTTCAAGGTGCTGGTATTTACCATTAAAGCCCTCTATGGCCAGGGTCCGACATACCTGAGGGACTGCCTTTCCCCATGTATACCCCAGAGAGCACTGCGGTTGGGGTCACAGAACCGGTTGACCCTCCCAGGCCCCAAGGATGCCAGGCTCACTACGACGAGGGCCAGGGCCTTTTCAGTGGCGGCTCCTTACTGGTGGAATGGGCTCCCGGAGATCAGAGCCCTGTGGGATCTCTTACAGTTCCGCAGGGCCTGCAAGACAGAGTTCTTCCACCAGGCCCTCAATTAGGAGCCGCCCCCACTATACCATCAACGAGCCCGGCCCTCAGCTTTAACATCTGGCTCATTCCATCGAGTGCCTCAGGAAGACACTGAGCCAGAATTCAGCAGTTGTAGACATCTCTAGTATGCCACCGCAAGCAATTAACTGTATAATTAATAGCACCTCATGATTTTATGAATTTATTTGTATTGTACTGTTTTATACTGTTTTTATCGGCAATTGGTGCCAATGCT
>NW_015162489.1:1196623-1304633 GCF_001447785.1 Gekko japonicus | reverse complement strand
TAAATAAATACGTCTAATCTTTTATAGAGGCACCAAAGTAAATAATTCCTAAAAGTAACAGGCCTTCTTTCTCACACAAACTCAACCCTCCGTTTGGTGTAGTGGTTAAGAGCATGGACTCTAACCTGGGAGAACCGGGTTTGATTCCCCACTCCTCCACATGCAGCTGCTGGTGTGACCTTGGGTCATAAGCAGTGATCCCTCTAAGCTGAGTTAGTGTGAGCTAGCTCACAGTTTTTTAGCCTCCAGCTCACACATTTTTGTCTTAGCTCAGGAAGGACAGCTCCAGAGCAAACTAATTTATGCAGTAGCCAAATCTCTCGCTCACAACTTTAATGCCAGTAGTTCACAAAATAGAATTTTTGCTCACAAGACTCCACAGCTTAGAGGGAACATTGGTCATAAATTCTTTCAGAGCTGTTCTCTCAAGGGCAGTTCTCTCAGCCGCATCTACCTCACAGGTCTGTTGTGGGGAAGGAAAAGGGATTGTAAGCCGCTCTGAAACTCATTCGGGTAGTGAAGGGCGGGGTATAAATCCAATCTCTTCTCCTCTTCTTCAATAATTTTGCAGGACAGAATATCCCAGACCCAACCTCCAGCTACTGTGCTTAAAACAACACAAAAAGCCAGCAGCCAATCTGGGAAAGGCCTCCGCCACTCAGAGGAAACAACAACACTAGCCCAGATGGCCTAAAGATCTAACCCGGTACAACTACTTCCTCCACCCCTGAGTCCATAACCAAAGCAGGCACGCCCGGAGGCGGCGTGTTTGCTGTGGAAGCCTCGCTTCCCCACGTGTGCTTGTGCTGAAAGTGGGGGGTGGGGGTGGGCATACACTACACACGCCCTTCTTCATTAGCTGACTGAAGAACCCTGGGCCCAACTCGGAGGCCTCCCCATCCCGGCCCACAGCAACCTGCCGGGACTCCTGTACCCAACGACCATCAGCACCGGTGCTCTGCGCTGTCAAACCCTCACTCGCCTCGCGCGCACTTACTTGTCTTCGTTATCGGACATGCTGCTGCTGCTGCTGCTGCTGCTGCTGCTTTTCAAGAACAGCCGCCCGCGACAGCAACCAAGCAATACGCACCGTCTCACAGAAGAGACAGAAAAGGACGAGTACTTCCGGGTTAGTTCTGACGTTACCGGAAACGAATAGCTGTCATGTTAAAGGGAACCACTTGCTCGCGCAGGTGCAGAAGAAATACAGGGTTGTCATGGTGACGGGAGCCGCCGGCTCGGGTAAGAGCAGGAAAAGCACGGTCTTTTACAGCGCTTTCGCCCCGCTGCCTATGTGGTTACTATAGCGGAACCCTCTCGGGAACGGGATTTTTGAGATGATCGAAGTTGGGTTCCCAGGGTGTGTGCGAAATACCCAGCTATCCTCCGGTTGTTGCCCCCGAGCTTTGGTGTAGTAAGCAGCCTCGTGACGTCTGGGAAGGGAAGAAGTCCTAGTTGTAATAATTTTTGTAAAAAATATTAAAATATTACTATTACTATTTTTTTCTCTTTTCGAGTTTCTATTTGTGGTCCACAAACTGGGAGAATAAGATGTCCCAGAATAGAATGAAGCGCCTGTTGTGATAAAATGATAGGTGCATATAAGCAACAAAGTGCAGAACGCGTTTTAAGAGTTTTACTTAACTTTCTTTTTTGTCCTCAGAGTACACAAACTTAATACTTACTTTGGGAACCTTTTGGGAACACTGATATATTCTGATGAAGTTGATGTGTTTTTATGGACAGCATTCTCCGTATGCACAAAAGGTTCTGGGTTTCTTATGGTCTTTCCTGCTACTGCTCTTAAGGGATCTTCCAGCAGCCTAATTAAATAAATCAGGGTCCCAGTCACACGGACTGGAAAATGCAGGGGGGAAGCGTGGCTGTTTGCCCCGGAGCAAAATAACGCGCGGCCGCCTGAGCACACGTCCCATCAAGGTCCTGTGGTTAGGGGGTGAGGTGCCGATCACACAGCTATCCAGCAGCGCGGCAAAGGAGCGGTGCGGCGTGATCACAGCAGCGATTGCTAGGCGCCGCTCCCATGGCAAACGGGTATTCATTTTACTGCAGTTTGTGCTCATGCGCTTTTGCGCATCCTGCGGAGACTTGGGGGGGGGAAACCCTTGTTTGCAAAGGAACATCGGCGGGCACCGGATGCCACGTGAGTCCACCGGAAACACGATCAGACGTGTGCCCTTGCCCCATGGTGTCCGGAAACCAGTACCTCGTAGGTACTAGTTTTTAAGTCCGCATCTTCGGCGGGACGCCACGGGGTAGCCACGGGAGTACTACACTTCCCAGATGTTGCGGTGTGATCGCGCCCGGAAAATCCGCCTATCATCCGTATCTTTAGCGGGGGCCCAAGTTTGGATTTATTAGTTGTAGAATCATGGCACTGTCAAACTGCCACAAGATAAGAACAATCCACTCCTCAACCCCCTCATTGGTCAACTTATGTAGCTCTCCCTTGTGCCAAAAGCAGCAAGATGATTCACCACAATAAAGCGGCTGCAAAGCAGTAACTCTAGTTGTCCCAAGCAAGTAAGCCAAGTCATACAAGGCAGGGGAAGACAATTGCATTATCACAGTCCCTCACCAACCTGGTCCAAGTCTATGTGCACTTAACTTGGGAGTAAGACCCACTACATTCCCTGTCTTATTTCTGACTAAACATGCATGAAATTGGACTGCACATAAGGCAGTGGTTAAGACGCTGAACTGCAGGCTGTGGAAGGTCAGTAGTTCAGCAGTTCGAGACTCGGGTGCCGCATGATGGAGTGAGCCCCCATCTCTAGTTCCAGCTCCTGCCAACTTAGCAGTTCGAAAGCAAGAAATTGCAAGTAGATAAATAGGTACCACTTCGTTGGGAAGGTAACAGTGTTCCGTGCGCCTTGGTGTTTAGTCATGCAAGGGAACCTTTACCTTTAAGGCAGTATATCAGACCATAGGCTATGTAGCCGACTTGTCCTGTGCCTTCCTAAAGCATATTTTGGTAGCATACACTCAACACCTTGTTTTAGTAATATATGGTTCCACCGAGTAAGGGGTGGGTGGAAATCATCTATGGGCATGATCAACCAAGAATGCTTTGTTGTGACTCTCACTGTGTGGACTGGCCTGCTTGATCAGGTCAGGAAAGCCCCAACACCCATGTTACTTCTCAGAATAAGCAAAGCAGAAATGTTCTGGAGGACATTTTTTATAAAGGGATTATAAAGTGTAATAGAGCAGCTCAATTTTGTAAAGGACAGGATTGTTGTCTATTGCAATGATTACTGCATGCATAATCTCCCTCTTTTTATTGCAGCGTCTTCTGCTTTACCTTGTAATCTACCTTCTGCCTTAGACAGTTCTCTAATTCTATAATCCTAGTCATGCTGCATTGTTTAATGGATGTTTTATGTTGTCAGATTGAATTGCTTTTCATATTTTATAATCCTCCTGGAGCCTCCCTGAGACAAGTGGGCTATAAATGAAATACATAAATAAATATATCGACAGTTTTTAATTTAAAAACTTTGGTGGAAAGACTGAGGGTGTAGATAGAACATGCCTTTGCATTGTGGTACCATGACTCAGGCCAATGTGGGGATTTAACAAATCCTGATTTAACAGTCGTATCTGCAGAAAATAATTCTCTTTGCTTTTGAAGGTGCCACAATGGCTTCCCGAGAGAGGACCACACCTCCTGTGGCAAAAGGCACTGGATTCTGGCATGCTCCCATTGTCACGGAATACAGCCCAGAAACACAGGAGTTATTAAAAGGTAATTTGAAAGGAAAAACCGTTATGAACAAGAGTGTTTAGCATCCTTGATCAGCAATTGCGCGTCCTGTTTCTGTTTGGCCATGGGGCTCATCTAAATGTCATTTTGAATGTACTTCCTTGTATTTGTGCCCTCTGTTGTAGGGCGCACTCCACTCACTCATGGAAATCATTGGGATTTCTCACATAAGGATTTTAACATATATCTTTTGTGTTTTAGTGATGATGCAAGAATCCAAACTAACAAATTTCCAGCAACGTCATCTTAGAAACTGTATGAAACGTGAGTCATTCATCTTTTTCCCTATGAAGTGCAGTGGAGCTGTTGGTTATTGTTTCCCAGAATCCTAAATTCGGTTCAGCTGCATTCACTTCACATAAGCCATCTCCAAAGAAACAAATCTTCATTGTGGAATGGGGGAACATATAATGGGCTCAAAAGGTCAAAAAGGATAAGTCACAGATGGTGGTTTTTTAATGACTCAAGTTGTAGCTCTCCCTGTAAGCAAGGCTGCCTTGTCTTTCTAATCATTGCTGAGTAGGATCTTCAGTATATACTATAAAATAACATGGGGGGGGGAGGTTAAAGTTAAGCCTAGGAATCTAAAAATGGTTCAAGCAAGAAGATTCCACGTTAGATAGTGTATACCCTGCTCCATTGGGTCATCACAGCCAGAGACCCTACTAAGAAGTTGCAACTCGAACACAGGCCCATTGAAGGAGGAAGGAGGTAAGGCTGCACCAGTAGGTCAGAAAAAAGAGGAACAAGGTGCAAGGCTGAGCAGTTTTATTTGATCTCGTAGACCCGTACACATTTTGCTGTATGCTTCATCAGGGGATCTTACATAGAAACTTCTCTGGCTCCCACCTTGAACAACTGGAACCATTCAGTTCAAGGTGGGAGCCAGAGCAGTTTCTATGTAAGATCCCCTGATGAAGCATACAGCAAAATGTGCAGGGATCTAAAAGATCTAATAAAACTGCTCAACCTGTACCATTGAAGAAGGAAACAGCAGCGACCAAAACATTCGGTGACCTGAAGAGGAGGAATGAATCCACTGCACCTGATTTACTTTATTATTTTACCTATTTTTAAAAATTGCTTTATTTTAAATCACCTCAGAAGTCATAGTGGCTGATACAACAGATAAACAAATGTTGAACTTCCACCAGGCTACATAGCTCTTTGGTTCAAATCTGAGCTCCACTATGTAGGCTCTTTCTAAAGACACTGCCAGGCTCACATTCAGTTCCTTTATCAGTAAGGTACAAGCTTTGCCTCCCTGATCTTCTTTCCTTTCTTAGGAGGTGATTCACTGCCTCTCCACTGCAACCCAACATCCAGCAAAGAACCACAGCTTCCAAAGGCTGTTTCTTCACAACCGAAGGTTTTCTTGTCATTCAGCCCATTTGGGAGACCTCACCTTCGCCCTGCTGAGGCCTGCCAGGCAGGTGATGCCTATACCCGAGAGAGATTCAGGCCACGAGCCACCCGTAAGTGACCATGCTTGCAATGGATAATCTCACAGTCGGCTGGTTTGGAAAGGGGGGTTAAGGCAAATGATACTTAGCATTTCCATGGCACTGTAAAGCAGTCTAAGGTCATACATTTCAGAAATCGTTATAGCTGTCAGGTAGGATGGTTTATATTCCTATTTTGAAGGGGGAACTGAGGCTGGCAGCAACGTGTCTAAGACCATCACTGAGTTCATGACTGAGGCAAGATTTGAACTGGGAACTTCCCTGCTTATACAGTTTGCCACTGCACTGTACTAGTTCATTTTTTATATCCCCATATATCTGAAACCTCCAGTTAGTCAGAGTTCAGCTGAAATTTTTAGAGGAGCTTACTGAAATCTTCCACATGTTATTTTCTCCTCCTAACCTCTGCAAGCTTAAAGCAGCCCATCTTCTATCACTAAATCCGTTCTTTTTTGGCTGGGCATTTCTGTGCCCAGCCAAACTCTTCTGTGTGTAGGTTCTTGTATAAATGTGGGCGATTGATTTTGTATCAGAAGTTTTACCCCAAATGTTTGCACTTTTCAGAACAACGTATGCAGTGCTGTCAGCACTTCTCCCTCACACTTCAATTATTGTCTTTCTTTCCAGGAGACCTAGAAAAGGAGAAAGAAAGGCTCCAAAATATCTTAGCAACAGGAAAGGATAAAGTGGAGGGAGCGCGCCGGAAGAAGCCAGTTAAGGTGGAAGAGGTGGTACCGGAACCTGATCGGTTTGAAGAATGTATGTAATCAAATGGGTCAAAAGCAGTGGTTTGATTTTGTGGCCTGGGGAGACAGAGAGGGAGGCAACTGTCCCCTCCTGGAGCACTGGAACTAGTCAGATGAAAGGAACAGGTGTATCATCAGCAGAGGTCATTTCGGGGGGGATCGCAGTTCCCCCGGGTGAGATACGGGGGGTGGGGCACATGATGAAGCCCCGCCCCCTGCTTCCGGCCCTCATTCAGCCAGGAGGAGGCAGGAGAAGAGGGAGGGTAAGTTGCTTCCTCCCTGCCTCTCCCCACCCCTGCCTGCTTGGGGCCAGGGAGGGCCTTCGCGGGGCTTCCTTGCACTCCCGCCGGCCTTGCAGGTCCACCGCCGGGCCCCTCATGGGGCTCGGCAGTGGAGCTGCAAGGCCGGCGGCGGCGGCCGGGACCATTGGGGGCGGGGTGTGTGGCCTTATGACACACTTCCAGTGATGTCAGGGGGTGTGGCCTTATGACACACTTCCGGTGATGTCAGGGGGTGTGGCATATGCTAATGAGTTATGCTAATGAGTTCCCCTAGCTCTTTTTCTACGAGACGACCCCTGATCATCAGGCTGAGCGAGAGCTTTGATATAGAGACCTGGCTGTATTTTGCCCACCCCTTATGAACAGACTCTGAGAACTATTGCCTAAATGGGAGCCAGATCAGTGACTCTTTTGCACTGATCATCAAATGATTTCATGTACTTCTTTTCTGAATCAAATTATTTTATGTATATTTTCATTTCCACATGAAACCTGCTTCAGCTTGTGGTATAGACTGCTCCCCACACAGATGCTACAAAATACAGGACTACAGGAGACTGACAAAGAAGGGGGGGGGCAGTGGGCACTGCATGGGGTGGCTTCTCCTCAGGGCATTTACAGAGCAGAGCTGACCTTCTGCAAGGCTTTTCCAGCTATACAGGCAGCCAATAGTGGTAGCACCAACTGAAGGCATGCCTACCAAGCAGGAAGCAGCGTATAGAGGTAGGCTCTTGTACTGCTTCCAGCCTTGGATCCCATGCAGGATTTCCACATATGAAAGGAGGGATGATTTTTTCCAGATTCCCCCCTCACACCTCAGTCTTCCGACTCCCACCCCCCATGCTGACCCTGGGTCCTGTCTCCCAGGAGCTGCACTGCAGGAGAGAGAGAGGCAAGATAGTTGTGCTGTGCAGACAGACATCTCGTCTGTAAAAATTTCCAGTAGACCCAAGCCTCAGTTTACACACACCAGCTACCCATACAGAAGCAAACTAATCAAGCTTCCCCCTCTGGACTGATGGCTGTTTTTTTCATGTTTAAAAACCATAGAGAGAATATAGTGTGAGACACAAATGGAAATTGTGATGACACAGAGTTGGGAACAGTAGCATTTCTGCCTTCTGACTCCTCATCCCATGTAGCATTCTTTTTGTTCCATGCTCAGTGGTGAAGGAAGTTGAAGATCGGAAGCAGTTTCTGGAAGAAATGGAGGCTCTGGGACAGGGCAAGCTGTACCAAGGGATCATACTCACTGAACTATCACAGGTATTTGGACTTTTCCAATTCAGGAATCCTAGCATATACAGCATCGAACATTACTAGTCCAGCTTTGTAATGGGGCAAAGATTAGGCAGGAGTGTGTGTGTAACTAGAGAGGAAAATCTTTTTCCAAATTAGCGCTAGCTGGGGGAAAGCAAGTCCAGCTGTCTACTGCTGTGTGTTAACATAAGAAGAGCCCTGCTAGATCAGACCAATAGTCCATCTTGTCCAGCATCCTGTTCTTACACAGTGGCCAACCAGTTCCTCTGGACAGCCAACAGCAGGACATAGAGGCCAAGGCCTTCCCCTGATGTTGCCTCCTGGCTCTGGGACTCTGAGATTTAGTGCCTCTGAATGTGGAGGTTCCCCTCAGTCACTATGGCTAGTAGCCATTGATAAACTTATCCTCCCTGAATCTATCTAGAGAGCCAGTTTGGTATCTTGAGAGTTTTGGAGAGCCAGCTTGGTGTAGTGGTTAAGAGTGGTGGACTCTAATCTGGAGAACCGATTTTGTTTCCGTACTCCTCAAGAAGCAAGCTGGGTGACCTTGGCTCAGTCAGAGTTCTTTTAGAATTGTCTCAGTCCTACCTACTTCAGGGTGTCTGGTGTGGGGAGAGAAAGGGAAGGCAATTGTAAGCCGCTCTGAGTCTCTTTTTCAACTCTCTCTGCCCCATGCATCATTTTATAAACCTCTATCATGTCCCCCACTTAGTTGTCTCTTGTCTAAACTGAAAAGCCCCAGGCTCTTTAGCCTTTCCTCACAGGGAAGGTGCTCCAACCCCCTCATCATCCTGGTTGGCCTCTTCTGTACTTTTTCCAGCTCTGCAATCTCCTTTAGGAGATACAGTGAGCAGAACTGCACACAGTATTCCAAATGAGGCCACACCGTAGATCTATACAGGGGCATTATAATATTGGCCGTTTTATTCTCAGTCCCTTTCCTAATAATCCCTAACATAAGATTTGCCTCTTTCACCACTGCAGCACACTGGGCTGACACTTTCATTGAGGTGTCCACTACGACCCCAAGATCTTTTTCCCTCTCAGCCTCATCAAGTTCAGATCCTATTAGCCTATACCTGAAGCTGGGATTTTTTGTCCCCATATTGCACTTACCAACACTGAACTTCATTTGCCACAGTTTATGGAGGCCCTCTTGGAGCTCTTCACAGGTTTTCACCATCCAGAATAATTTTGTGTCATCTCCAAACTTGGCCACTACACTACTCACTTCTAGTTCCAGATTATTTTATGAATAAATTAAATAGTACCAGCCCCGATACCGATCCTTCTCAGACCGCACTGCTTACTTCCCTCCATTGTGAGAACTGTCCACTGATGCCTACTCTTTGCTTCCTGTCATTTAACCAGTTTTTAATCCATAAGAGAACCCATCCTCTTATCCCATGACTGCTAAGTTCACTCAGGAGTCTTTGGTGAGGTACCTTGTCAAAAGCCTTTTGAAAGTCCAGATATATAATGTCTAGTGGGTCACCATTGTCAGCATGTGGGGGGGGGGAATCCTATATTCTCATTACCACTTACCAACACTGTGTCAAGTGTCAAAAGCCTTTTGAAAGTCCAGATATATAATGTCTAGTGGGTCACCATTGTCAGCATGTTGCGGGGGGGGGAACCCTGTATTCTTTAGCTTGGAGAAAAGACGACTGAGGGGTGACATGATCGAGGTTTATAAGATTATGCATGGGAAAGAGCAGGTAGAGAAAGAGGTACTTTTCTCCCTTTCTCACAATACAAGAACTCGTGGGCACTCCATGAAACTGCAGAGCGGTCGGGTTAGAACGGATAAAAGGAAGTACTTCTTCACCCAAAGAGTGATTAACACATGGAATTCACTGCCACAGGAAGTGGTGGCGGCTACAGGCATGGACGGCTTCAAAAGGGAATTAGATAAGCATATGGAGCAGAGGTCCATCAGTGGATATTAGCCACAAGGTATAGCTAGGGGCTCTGGGGCAAGTGATGCTCTGTCTTCTTGGTGCTGGGGGGGGGTCAACAGTGGGAGGGCTTCTAATGTCCTGGCCCCACTGGTGGACCTCCTGATGGCACTGGTATTTCTGGCCACTGTGTGACACAGAGTGTTGGACTGGATGGGCCTTTGGCCTGATCCAACATTGGCATCTCTTATGTTCTTATGTTCTCATTACCACCACCTCTTTTGTTTTATTTGCAGAAGCTACGGGAGATGGAAATCATTGATAAGCAGAGAAGTGAAGAAGTGAGAGAGGCGGTGGCTAAAGCCTTCAATGTAGGCAACAGGCCTGATCCTGAAAGCAGGGACCAAGAGTAGTCCTTTCCCATTCCAGAATGTGGCCACTGCTTCCTTTTGCTACCACAGGGCTAGGCCTCCACAGAAGACAGTATCAAGAATGTTGGTGGTGCCACCCGAGGCCTTTGGCAGAAGACAGTTACAAAAGAGTTTGTACTGCTAAGGGTTTTTTTGCATGGAAACAAGAGACCAGGATCACACCGCTCCTAGCTTTTAACAGCAGCCAGTGGGTTTCTGCATGGAACTAGTTAAGGTCATAAGGATACTTTCCCTCTAAGCTGACTAGTAAGGGTGGAAAGAAAATTAGTGTTGTCTGCTACATCAGAAGGAGACTTGACCTTGATTTACACATGATGCAGACTGAAGCAAAAGAACTCACCTGCAGGGCTTTGCATTCAGGTCGTGTCTTGCCTAAACCATTCCGCCCCCTGTTCAAAGCAGATTTGCAGCGTAGCTCTTTTCTGCAGGTGGAGGCCCAGTTTAAATGAGATGCTGTCGAGTACAAAGCCCTGCAAGCGTTAACTTTTGCCTCAGCCTGCATCACATCGAACCCATGCCTGAGTGCTTCATGTGTTGTTAGCCTTATTTCTGATTTCATAGCTGCCTCAGTAAGATCGCATGCACACAGGGACGTCATGCCCAAACTACAAAAGAAAGAGGCAGCCACCTTTGTTTATTCATGTGTCTGCGCCCCCCCCCCCCATTTCCATCTTAAGCGTATGTGTTTATTGCTAAATTTTACCATGAGAGCATGTGCAGGCAAGGGCCCTGGGCTACCCTCACTACACCCCATGTCCCAAAAACACTTTTCTCCTCAGCCCGGATCATTTCTGGCATTGAAAGTGGGCAGAGTGGTCAATCCCATCAAAAGTTACTGCTAAGAGCGGCGGGGGGGGGGCAATTCCACCTCCCCCCCAGCGGACCTGGGACTCCCTCCTCATGCTGTCTCTAGGAGCCTCTGTTGCACGGGAGCAGCATCTGAGGGCTCCAGCAGGATGGGGTACGTGAGGAAGTCCCACACATGGCTGATGAAAACCCCGTCCATTAGTAGAGATTTACTGCAGGATCCAAGGTGGAGCATCCAATGACAAAGTGGGAGACAGAGAGCATTCAGTTTCTCTCATCCATGTGTCCTTTTGCTATAAGAATTAAACCCTCCAGTGCCTGCTTTTAGGTGTGAACAGGAACAATGTGGCTGCTCCATCCAGCCTACTTTGCCCCTTCAGTTGCTCTGCTTCGGCTTAAAAAGAAAAAGGGAAACTAGTTTGGAGTAGGCAGCTGAAACATCTGGGTCCTCCATTTGCCATTTGAGTAGATACTCTTTCTGCTGAAACACAGAAATAAACACTGTAACAGATGCTAAATACAACGGTTTTGTTTAATTTTTGTTCCCTGCATGTCAGTGGAGGTTCTGGTTAATACAGTGTAATGATGTCCATTACAGTCAGAGGATTTCCAATGAGAGCGATCTGGTACCTTTTAATAATACAAGTTTGCTTTGTTTTTACAGCGGAGAAGTTGTGCTTTGGGTTCAGAACTGGGGGTGACCTTGCCATGGGGTGCTGATATCATCCACTTGTAGGGAATGAGAATGTTGCCCCCAACTAGGTCTGATAGCACTGGGGAACTTAGCTCCCCCCCCCCCAACAAATGAAGATTGGTAAAACATGTATTTTTTTCAATGTAGTTATCAATGTATTTAGATAAGGCAGCACAGCAATTTGCTCTGGGGTGGTAGTCTCCTCTGTTAACAAGAACTCAAGACTAACAGCTGACTAGCCAACACCTACAATACTACCAGTGTCTAACTCAGACAAAACAAACATTTTAATAAATAACTCCCCGACTGAGAGGAGAAGGCAGGAAGCAAGGAGGGAAGATGCCTCTCCTCCCCCCAAAAGCATGTGTGCGCGCGCGCATACACAAAACAAAGCACAAAGGGACGTGGGGGCTTGACATTCAGCTAAGAGAGACCCTTTTGCATACTCAGAAAAGTATATACAGACCAATGTGGTGAAGGAGCAGCTGAAATGCCCCCTAACCGGGCTACAGGGTGGCACTGGTGAGCAAGGCCAAAAGGGGACCTCGTAGGTCTCGAGTACAGCTTGACCTCATCCTCCTATGCTCTAGCTGTGGGCAGGGAATGCGTGGCTCTTCCCCTGCCTGCCTTGTCCCCTGAGGAGCACAGTGGATGAAATTTGTAACAGCAGCAAGAGAGGAGGGGACCTATTTGGACCTGCACTGATTTCTCCTTAGTCTTCCCTCCATGCTTCACTGAAGAGTCTCCAAGATATCCCGCATTCATAGGACATCTCCTTCACTGGCAAGGAAGGCTACCAGAAGTAGGGAACCGGTTAGGTTTTTGGCTGTTTCTATAAGCCCTTGAGAGACCTCTCTAGTTTAACAGTTTAAGCCAACAAAAATAATCCTGCTCTCAAAGCCCAAATGTTTCCGGTGACCAGAGCAGCAGGATTTTTGACAAACCGGTAAGGAGAGAAGGGCTTTCAGTACGGAACGGGGTAGGGCAAGGTCAATGGAAAGTCTCTCCCCCCCCACCCTCACCCAGCCCAGAAGATAAAGGTTCGAGGCACACGTGACTCTCACAGTTGCAGAAAGGGAACAATTAGTGCAAGTTTCCCACAGACACCCAAATGCTGTACTGCTGAGAACCATTATTATTAAAGAACATACACACAACTGAGGAAGTCTAAAGCTATTTCACTTCCCTCCACCCCACCCTGAAGCTTAAGGAACAAGCAGCTCTCTCCTCCAGTCTGTCCCTTGGTAATCTTCAGTGCTGATCGGACATGCCATGCCTGCCCCCTTTTACTAGGCAAAGGAGTGTCTAAGGTTGGAAGTTGACGGAATTCCTCTGGAAAGAGCCGGCTTTGGTGTAGAGTGAGGCACAGCTTCTAAAAACGGGCAGGAAGCAGAAGTCCTGTTTGCCCGGTGCCAGGCTAAATGGGTCACTGCAGTCAGAAAGCATGGCATCCTACCAGCTCCAACCTGTTCTAGCTTTTCTCCTTGGGAGATTTGTTTTTGGACTCATGCTTGTTCCCAAGTAGCTTCAACACTTTCATGGGCTTGAATTTTCCTTTTTTCTTGCTGTCAGCCTCTGCCTCCTTGTGAAATTCTGGAGAAAGAGATACACAGTAAACACAGCCTTGGGGGTAATGTATGTATGACAGCTTTCATGCAAATGATCACACAGAAATGACAAATTCAAGCAAGTGCCTGTATGTAAAGATGTGCAGAACAAATTCCGGTTCCTATTACTAGAAAAGGTAAATTTTGTAACTGAACTACATTAAGTAGATTAGGCAAATGAGCATAACTTGTATCTTCATGTTCAAACAATTCAGATTGTTCTATAATCAAGAACATGCACTATTTGCAGAATTTGGAATGAGGTTTTATTATTATTTTTTTCCCTTGAGAAGCTAAGATGGCATTTCTGGTTGGGTTACCAGATGTCCTCTTTTTAGAGGACATGTCCTCTTTTTCTGGTATCCGTCCTCTTTTGGGCTGTTTTTTAAAAAATGTTGAAAATATTCTCTTTTTGGGTTGGAAGATTAGGAACATTCCTAGTTAGCAGCAATTATCACATCTTAAATAGTAGGGGTATCTAAAATGAGATTTGTCATAGTGATCACTTGTTTGAAGTAGTCAGGAAATATGTCTTCTTTTTTTGCAAAATATGGGAACCCTAATTTCTGGAAAACTGCAAGATGAGAAGGATCACCTCTGAACAGACTCACAAGCCTTTTTTATGTCAAACATATGTGCCTCACAGGTAATGGCATGCAGTTGGTCATTGGCTGGTTGCACCCAGACATGCCTCCAACCCTTTTCTTCGTGAAGATATGATCTCAAATTGGAATTTTAACCACATATTCAGGGGTAATCCCAGGGCTGTGTGTATGCCATAATTCCATGAGAATACAGAATAAATACAGAATATTGTCTGGGTTGCCAAATTCTGTTTCTTGAGAATCTTGCAGTGCCCCCCCCCCCCTTTTAAAGGAAGCATGTTCCTAGCCCTCATGGCTGAAGAAATGCTTGAAAATGCATGGACAGCACCTGGTAAAATCTCAAGACCTAGAAAGGTTCCCACTGTTCAGGGACAGGGTTTCAGTGCCCTTCCTTGCCCTGTCCCAGGACTAGTCAAAGCAGAAAAACAAGTGTGTCCATGAAAAAAAAGCATGACTTGTGGTCTTGTGAAGTGGCCACAGGGACAGGGGAAGGGGAGGGCTTAACACCCCTTTTCTCCGGAGACAAATGGGGTGGGAGGAGGGGAAGGACTGGCATCTTTGGCACACTGTGTCTGAGGTTCCCCCTCCCCACACAATCCCTTCTGAGGGATAAGGGGAGCTCAGTCTCCTTTGTCCCCTCAGGTGACCTTTGCAGGAGGCCATTCCTAACCAATGCTTTTTATGTTTTGTACGTATTTTAACTCTTAAAAAAAAATAATAACGATGTACGTCTGGGAAGAGGGTTAATTTTAATAGTTGTATAATGTAATTTTATCATGTGTTTAAACCACCTTGATGGTCTTTAGAAGGGCAGAAAGGCTGGATACAAATTCTGTAAATAAAGAAATGTGCTGCTCCTTGTGTTGGCTGAATTCCCCCTCGCCCAGCCACCATATTTAATGTTCCTGCCTCTAACCAGGGCTGGCATCTACATGCTGTTTTGGGAGTAAATAGGTAACTGGAGGATGGTGGTGGTAAACTGCTTGATAGGCCATATTGCCCCACAACCAAGGTGGCACTGAAATTAGGAACTACAGTTTACATTCCCACTTAAAAATTTGCATTGTGGAATCCACTAAGGTCATAGTAATTTTCCAAGTCTGTTAAAAAGCATTTAGCCAATCAACAGTCTCCAGAAACACCATTTTCTCCCAGGAAAAGTTAAGGCCGCATCCCGCTTCTCACTTACCTTTCTTTTTAATCATGGCTTCTAACATTTTATCCTCTTCTTCTTCTCTGGAAAAAAAAGGAAAGCAAGACTGAGATTTTTGCCTTAGCAAGAGCAGCTATGGCGCACCTTATGTTCACGAGCTATAGAAATTACTCTTCTCTGAATACAACAGCCAATATTCCCTAGCTATACCATCCAGGCCAGGCATTTTCCCCAACCCACTTTCACCCAAGGTACTAGCATCAATGCACTTGGGCACCCGCAGATTTCACAACCACACTGTGCAGCTGTGCTATGCAATGCTGCAGCCAGCACTGCCTTGCCAATCGGTTACCCAGAAGTAATCAGAGGATGTGCACTGGTTTTCCCCAGGCTACCTTTGCCGGTCCTCATCCAGGCAGTTGATGATGGCATTCCGTTGTTCGATTATGGTGACCAGCTCTTGCATCAGCACCTTCTCCCTGGCCCGGTCCTCATCTGTCCACTCTTTCTCTACCCAACAAGAGAACAAAATGAAGTCACGCAAGGGCTTCTGCTCACAACACAGAAGAGGACAGTGACTGACCCCCTACTCTGCCCCTTCTTTAATATGCAAGGTCTTGGAAACACAGTGATGACTGGACCCAGGCTCTGGCTTTCTATCCTGGAAGGCAGCATCACAGGTATAAAAAGGATACTACCTTATTAAGCAGCACGAGCAAGGAAATCAAGAAAGCATACAATTCCTGATTTTCTTGTTTGAGACTGAATGGTCATTATATTCAAAGTGCCTTTGAAAAAGTGCTCAAAGTGCATTTCTCCCCTTTGTTGACTAGGAAATTCTTCCCTGTATCTTTCTACTGTTTGTGTCTTGAGGGATAGGGCTGGCCTGGCAGGAGGCTCTTTTCTTCTTGTTAGATTCTGGTCTATTACTATAAACAGAAAGAGCATGCTGAAAAGCTGGCCCTGAGGCACAGAGAGCCCTTTCCTTTATTCAAGAGTGCTCTCTGCTGGCAGTCCGGCGGCTGAAACAGACAACAAACAAAGCGGCGATTTTTAAAAACTACAATCTGATCTACTGCTCAGTGGTGGGCACATGCTTTGCATGAAGAACGTCCCAAGCTTAATCTCCAGCTGGAAGGATCACTGGCAGTCTGGTCTAGGAAAGATTTCAATTTGAGACCCTGGCCAACTCTTGCCGATCAAAGCAGATAACACAAGTAGGACTAAGCTGCCAAAAACCTGCACAAAACTGGAGGTTAAGAATTGTTAGGGTTGCCAGCTCTGGGTTGGGAAATACCTAGAGATTTGGGGGGTACAGCCTGGGGAGGGCCGTGTTTGGGGAGGGGAGAGCTCTCATCAGGGTATAATGCCATAGA
Source organism: Gekko japonicus (assembly GCF_001447785.1). Lineage (NCBI taxonomy): Eukaryota > Metazoa > Chordata > Lepidosauria > Squamata > Gekkonidae > Gekko > Gekko japonicus. The sequence goes on along the minus strand of NW_015162489.1, from coordinate 1,288,528 downwards.
CTCTACCCCTCAAAGCAGCCATTTTCTCCAGGAGAACTGACCTCTATCGTCTGGAGATCAATCGTAATACCAGGAGATCTCCTGGCCCCACTTCGAGGTTGGCAACCCTAAGGATTGATTATTAGGGGCCTTTGCATTTTGGTGTTTATGTATCTGTGACATTCTCCTGTGCAGGTATACCTGGGGGGAGAGGTACATTGGAGGGGAGCAGGACCAACAGTGTAATTTCTGTCTCCCACCATGCATGGAAATGAATGCATGCACAGTGCGAATTTAAGACAGCTTCTTCTGTTTATATGGAGAGGTGGAAATCTGGGGATTTTCCACCTGTGGACTTCCAGCTGCGGACCATGGTTTCCCGCCTCCTTCCTCTTGCTGCAGCCCAAAATGCCCCCTGAAATACTGTCCCTTGGGGTCCCATGCCCAAGCCCAGATATTGTTCTGTAGGTAGAATTTTGTTTACACCAAGCACATGTCCACATCAACATCTTTAATTTTGCCTTCAGTGATGGATCAGGCCTTAATGGCAACAAATACACGCAATAAAGTTTAGTATTTCTACAGTGCTTTTTAAAGTGTTGAAGCACATTTTATAATTATCTTCTCTCAACAACTCTGGAAGACAGCTTTTTCATTCTCACATTGCAGAAGAGGGGCTGAAGCAAAGAAGCTTGCGTAAAGCCACCTATTGAGCTCATGGCAGAGATGAGATGTCCGTCTGAAACATCTGGGTTCAAGTTTCTTAGGTGCGACTCTAGCTTGCTCAGAATTCATGTCCCTGGTTGCTTAAAGTTGCTCAAAGTTGCTTAAAGTCATGTCTTTAAGTTGTTTAAAGAAACTGAAAACGCTGGATAAAGAAATGCCAAGTGTGGGTTAAGCCTTAAAGGTTTCTAAACAAACACCCTGGAGAACCAGCCATCCCAGCATTCCTGGGAATGGGGCACACTCACCTCAAGGAGGCCTGGCTAAAAAAGTGCTTGAAGCCACTCCGATGTGCTACCAAGAAAGCCATTTTTAAGAATCCAGGGAGAGTCTTACCGGGTTTATTGAGAAGGCACCGGAGTTCATATTCAACATCTGCCTGGCGCTGCTCCAAGTTCTGCTGCTTAAAACTAAAAAGAAGAGAAGCGGAGCATTTCAAGCCAGCATCAAGACTTGGGGGAAGGAGGGAATCTTAACAAGGCAACGTGACGTTATTCTGGGGAATATTCTCAACACTGGGGCTTGGATCAGAACAATTTCCACCCACGGAGCATGGCTTTCTTGCTTTCCTGTCCCCATGGAGTGACATTTGGGTAGGCATTTTTGGCTGCAGCAGGAGGAGGGAGGCAAGGAATTTGTGCTCTTAGGGCAGAAATCATTCTGTCCACAGAAATGCTCTGCTGGATCCGGTAGCAAACTGGACGTGGCTTCAGCCCTCTCCGTTGAAAGGGATGGAAAATAGTGTGAGAGAATGTCAAAGAGGGCTCTCAGATCTCTTCCAAGGTATTTCATGACCGAGGAGGGGGAAGGATCTAAGCTCCTAGGAAGCCATCCTGGGCTTGCAAGAGGAAGGGCAGGATAAGTTAAAGGGGAGGAAAACACAGGAAGTTCTAGAAAGGAAGAATCCCTCACAATTTCCAGTTTGTGTATGACTAGAACTTTTACTAAGTAAAACTTGGTTGCTTTAGAGGCAACAAGAGATGTTACCTGCCACCCACCACGTTTCCACTGGGAATGCATACACCCTTCCACTGTTAGGGAATTCTCTCCCTCTGCAGATTCAGCAAAGTCCAGCATTAGCATTTGTTAGAAAGGGGAAAAGAATCTGCCTGGGAGGCCTGGGCTTTGGGGCTCAGGGGTAAAGGATGGGAGGCATTTGAATGATGCTTCCCGGGTGAGGAAATTGTATTCTGCTCTGTTGCTTGTCCCAAGCCTTCAAGGCCAGGCAGGCCACCGGCCAGTTATTCATACTCACATGTAGATGAGCTCAGACTCACGGCGCACCAGCATGTGCTTCTCATGGATGAGCTTGAACCAATCTACCAGCAGCCCATCTTCAGGAGCATCTGCCAGTTATACAGGGACAGAGAAAGAAAGTTCAGGAGCACAGAAAGGCTGCCTTCATTTCTGGGAAGATGCAGCGAAGACTTTCTCTCTGCTACGCAGCTCTTATTTCTGTACAAACAAGACCTAGAACTGCTCTTTTATTTTATGCATTTTCCCCAGTCACTCACATCTGCATACATATCCATTCCCAAACCGCTCATGCAAACTCCAGAGGGATATTTACTTGTCTCTTCCTTTCCAAGATGTTACTAATCAACCTCTTCCCTCCTTACCTGGTTAGTATGTTTTTATCCTTCCTTTCCTCCAAGGAGCTCAGGGTGGCATAAATTGTTTTTCCCTCCTCCATTATCTCCTCACAACAACCCTGCAAGGTAGGTTAGGCTGAGAGTGTAACTGGTTGCCTAGCAAGCTTCATGGCAGAATGGGGATTTGAGCCTGTCTCTCCTAGACATGCCAATTAGTAGACCACACCAGCTCTTGTCTTTGTTTTTAATGGAGAAACCGGTCTTTCTACAAGCAGCAAACCACAAATGCCTGTTTGCTGTAACTGAAGAGCACCGCACACCTTTGAAAGCATTCAGCTGCTGCCTGCATTCCTCCAAATCTTCCCCATAATTCCTTCTTACCATTCTATCAGTTTGTCATGATGTTCTGATACCACCTATCTAAAAACGCAGGGCTGCTTCGGCAGCAGGACCATCTTGTGCTGCTCAATCATTGCTTTCCCCCCATCAGCTGCAAGCAGCGGTTCCACACAGTACCACACCTCTCCTTCTGACAGCAAAACTGGGACACCCATAGGCAAGGTAAGCGATTCTGCACACACAAGTCCACAGGAAAACCTGACTTAGTAAATTAACCAAAAGAACCCCCTCCCCAAACAGCCTGATGAGGACTGAGTATGCACTCGAAGGTACAGAATGTTGAGAGCAGCTGAGCCATCAGTTAAAAGGAAGGGGAATGGGGAGAATTAGGCTCCTCAAACCTTATAGAACCCAGAAGGGGAGATTTTGGGGCATGAAGTAAGATTTCCAGACCATCCCCATTTCCTGCAATTGTTTGCAGGCTCCCACTATGTAGCCCTCCATTCCCCTTGCAAATTTAGTAATGTTGATTTCCGAAGCCAAGATTCTACCATTCAGCAAAGGTCCTACTTCTCCCTGCACCTTCTCCTTTATGTTCCCCACCTTCCCCATCTGTTGTAAAGTGGCTTCTGCTTTTGGGCTGAGTTATTTCCTGGGCACTTGCAGTGGCTGCAGCATTCAACACTTGATCTTTGTGCCAATGGAATAATTGTTATTCTGCACTTTCCCCACCAGCAAGATAGCAAGGCAGACTTGACTTCACTCAAATTTCTTCTCACTGTAGGTAGGGTTGCCAAGTGAATTTTACTCCCCGGCAGGGGAGCCTTGCCGCGCTCCGGGAGCTGTCCCTTGTCGTGCGCGCCGCCAGCACGTCACCGGAAGTGACGTGCGACGTCGATCACGTTGAGGGCGTGGCCCCGATCTTCGGAGGGAAAACCATAGAGTTTTCCCTCCGACGATCAGGGCCACGCCCCCAATGTGATCGACGTGGTTGCGTCACCTCTGGTGACGCAGCCACGCTGCGCTTCGGGGGGGGCGAAGTTCCCCCCGGGGCCCGATTCCGCGGCGGCGGAAATCGGGCCTCCAAAGCGGGGGTTTACCCACCCCCACTTGGCAGCCCTAACTGTAGGTCCCCATGGTGGGTAACTTTTTGTCTATGCTGCCCAGTGGGCAACAGTGAGCTGCTATGGGAAAGAAGGAAGATTAATCTCTGCACGTGTCTTCCATTCATACAACCACAGGACACAACCCAGACTGGAATCAGAGAACTTGGCAACACTGAATGTTTAAATTCTTCGTGAAACGGAGTGAACAGATGAAGTCAACTCCAGACTAAATCGGACTAGTCAGGAAGCAACCAGGCATTGCCCTCAGGATAAGCATCAAGATTTCTTTCTTCATTTTCATCCTTCCCTTAGAAATAAGGAGGAAGGCAAACATGTTCCCATCGTTCCCGGGTAACATCATTATTTAAAACATTTAAACAATTCAAACATTAGCATTCCTAGTACATAAATACAATAAAATGCCAGATAATAAATAATAAAATGAATAGATAATAGATCCAAACCAAAAACATAGTTAAAATATGGCATAAATTCTCAAGGGGGAGTAACGTATAATCTGTCTGTTCTGAGGGAGTGGGAGAAGAAGGGGAGAGAGGAGAAAGGAGGAGGCCAATTGAAGATGGAGCCCATCACCAGTGTTCCCTCTAAGCTGAGTTAGTGTGAGCTAGCTCACCGTTTTTTTAGCTTCCGGCTCACACAGTTTTGCCTTAGCTCAGGAAGGATGGCCCCAGAGCAAACTGACTTATGCAGTAGCCAAATCGCTCGCTCACAATTTTAATGCCAGTAGCTCACAAAGTAGAAGTTTTGCCCACAAGACTCCACAGCTTAGCGGGAGCACTGGCCATCACTGTCCTCAGCCATAAGCCTGGCGAAACAACTCTGTTTTACAGGTCCTGTGGAACCGTATCAGACCCCGCAGGGCCTGGATCTCACCCAGAAGAGTGTTCCACCAGGTCAGAGCCAAGGCCGAAGAGGCCCTGGCTCTAGTCGAGGACAGCCAGATGCTCTTTGGGCCAGGGATCACCTGCGGACTTTGATCGCTGGAGTGTAACACTTTTGGGGAGATACGCCAGGAGAGGCGGTCCTGAAAGTATGCTGGTCCCAGACTGCTTAGGGCTTTGAAGTTTAGTACCAAAACCTTGAATCTGATCCAGTCTTCACTCTGGAGCCATGCAGCTGGTAGAGCCCCGGTTGAATATGTGCTCTGAAAGGTGTTCCATTACATTCTGATTTCCACTGGCTCACTGAGGCTCAAACGAAACGTGACCATTTTTAACAAGTTGAGACTGGGATCCCCCCGATGTCGTATTTCGGTGCATGTGCAGCACCCAAGAGGGGTGAATACCACCATGGATCCACTTTTAGTCAGGAAAATGACAGTGGGCAGCAATCTCATGCTGCAGCCCTGATCCGAATTGTCCCTTGTGGCAATTGGGAACTTATTTTCCAGCAGCTGCCACGTGCCTGAGCAGAATGAGAGCTGGATCGAGGGAACCCTGAACCAACTTGTTACAAATCGTCCCTTCTAGTTTGAGCCTGAACTCCTCCGTGCAGTGGTTGGAGCTTCTTTCCCTCCTCGCAGCAGAGCTTTCAAATCTCTGCTGCTCCTAGAGGCTACTTGCACTCAGACCTGGTCCCCATGTTTCCTCACACGTTGTTAACTTTCACTATCTTTACATGGGCTCACTAGCACAAGGAAATAGGGTTGATTGGGGCATCAGCACCCAAGCAAAAGATGACCCAGAGTGGCATCAGAAGGTCCCTTCTGGCAACTGTGGGGGATGATGGAACTTACCAGGAGAAGGACAGAGGCCCAGGCGATGTAGTTTGTGACGTGTCTATGCCACTTGTAGCATGCACCAGAAATGACATCATCATGGTGCACCATCACGGTGATATTTGGGCAAAAACTCTATGGTAAAAATGGCTTCTACCAAGAGTTTTTGCCTAGATGTCAAAGCAGATGTCACTGGTGTGATGATGTCACTTCCTGTGTGTGCTAGAAGTGATGTCACCACATTGCTGGCAGCATCACCTCAGCCTTCCTCTTTCTCCTAGTAAATCCCTCTGCCAGTCAGCTGATCGGTGATGGGCAGCAGGGCCCAGTGGGTGGGGGAACCCCACCTCCACCAGAAGGGCCGGCAACCCTAGAAGGAAGAATGGCCTCGCTTAACAGCTGAAGTAACAGTTCACAATCCACTTTACTATCTTCAGAGTCTTCCTGCCTTCTGCCTGCCATTGTGGCATAGCAGTTAACAGTGTCAAAGTAGGATCTGGGAGACCTAGGTTTAAATCCCCACTGCCATGAAGTCCTCAGGGTGACCTTGGGCCAGTCACACACTCTTAGACTAAAGCCCTAACCCACCTCACAAGATTTTTATGAGTCCAAAGCTGGTGGTAGGGGAACCATGTACACCCCACAATGAGCTCCACAGATACAGGTGAGATAAGAACGCACAGACATCCTACCATGCTCTATGCTGCGGAGCTTTTTCTCCAGCTCTACTCCTCGGTGCTCCAACTCATCCAGCTGCTGCTCAATGCTGTCCATCTCACCATAAATATCCTCCACTGGGACATACTGATCTGACTGAACCTGCCAAAACAAAAAAGTAGCAGTTATTCCTCCAACATATAATAAGCCAGTTATAGCTTCCTCCCACACTGCACCTCTTAGCCAATTGGTAAGGAATTTATCCATCTCACCACTAGAATTTGTGTAAACCTTACTCAACCATAGCAATAATTTGGGGGTTTAAGCAGCACCACTGATCTGAAGTAGGAGGCCATCTCTCATCTCCTTCAACCTCCATTACCTTCCGCTTGATGAGTGGGAAACCATGTCCCGGAGCAGGAGGCCTTGCTGGCTTGGGTCCCTTTGGGGTCTTCTTAATTGAAGGGGAAGTAGCAGGTGAGGGCTTCCGGTTGAAGGGATTCTCTTTACACGAAGACTGGAGGAAAATACACACAAGAATATCAAAGAGGGCCTAGCACTCCACCCCAGCACTTAATGGGTTCTGCCCAATCTATGCAATGCCCCAGCTCCAGTTTTATGAGGTGTATCCAGATCCATTGTGAACTAGGAACAGGATGGGTCATCTGAACCTGAGTGGGGGGGAAGTCATGAGAGCGGGAATATCCTGAAGGATAATGATCTTTCCGACCTTCAGGAATCAAGAACCAGAAAACAATCATTACTGTTCTGAACAATCTATCCAGCTAGATCGAGATGGGTAGCCATGTTAGTCTGTTTGTAGCAGCAGAAAAGAGCAAGAGTCCAACAGCACCTTAAAGACTTAACAAAATTTGTGACAGTGTATGAGCTACGACAGGTCCTTAAAGAGATGGGAGTACCAGATCACCTCACATGTCTCTTGAGAAACCTGTATAAGGGTCAAGAAGCGACAGGTAGAACCGGATATGGAACAACTGATTGGTTTAGCATAGGAAAAGGAGTCCGACAAGGATGTATATTGTTACCTTGCTTATTTAATATATATGCAAAGTACATCATGCGAAATGCTGGCCTGGATGAATCACAAGCGGGAATTAAGATTGCTGGGAAAAAGATCAACAACCTCAGATATGCAGACGATACCACTCTAATGGCACCAAATGAGAAGGGAGCACTCACTGGAGAAGACCCTGATGCTGGGAAAGATTGAAGGTCAAAGAAGACGGGGACGGCAAAGGATGAGATGGTTAGACAGTGTCATAGATGCAACGAAGATGAAATTGAGCAAACTTCAGAGGACGGTGGAAGACAGGAGGGCCTGGCGTGATCTGGTCCATAGGGTCGCGAAGAGTTGGACTCGACTGTGCGACTGAACAACAACAACAAAGGAGCTCATATCCTGCCACAATTTTTTTAGTCAAGGTGCTACTTGGACTCTTGCTCTTTTCTATCTATCCAGATCATTTTTATCCTGTCCTTCTTTTGAGGAGTTCAGGATGGTGTATACATTACTCCCCTCCTCCACCTTATGCTCACCGCAACCCAATAATGTATGTTGGGCAGAGAGAAGGAGACTGGACCAAAGTCACCCATCGAGCTTCATGGCTGAGTTGAGATTCGAACTTGGTCTCCCCACTCCTAGTCTAATGTGACTGAAGAGATCCCAGTGGCTCAGGTAGGGCACACTCCTGGTCGGATGGCAGGCTTTCCCTGCCCAGTGTAAGAGAGGGAAGGGCATAAAATAAGACCCGAAATACTTTACATGGTGGAGGTTGGCAGAAGCATTTTGGAATCCTTGTGCCAACATGCTAAAGACGGAAGTGCGACTGGTGAGTGGAACGTCTGAAGTAGGACTTAAGGTGTCTCCCACGCTGGATGTGGCTGCATTCCCCAGGAAGGAACAGATCTGTAGTTTGAATTGGGCCAGGGCTCTATTGAAGTCAAAGCATGGCTGCATGCATTTATACACAGGCTAAAAGTGTTTTTCTTCTTCATAGGAGGACGGTTTGCTATACAAACTCAATTAAGTCCAGTTCTATTCCCACTGGATGCAGTGTCTAGCAAAGAAGGATATATTGTGACTCGGGAAAAGCGAATGTTTACTAACCAGAAACATTTAAAAGATCTAGATCGCTTTAGTTCAGTTATATGAGCTCAGAGAGTATGCTCTACCCGGGGGTTTTTTGCATTTCCCCATCTCTAACCACTCCAGCTCATGTGAAAATTTTAACAGTTCCTCGTTCCTGGAGACCTTTTATGCGTGCGTGTTTGAATGCTGCCCCTTCAGCTGGTCTGTATGGAAGATATGGCAATCTACCTTATTTGGATAGGCTTTGCCAATGTGGCCTGAAAAGAGTTGACTCCTTGCGCCACACAATTCTGGAATACCCTTATTATAATTTTTATCATGAATTATAGATTGCCCCTATTTTAACATAATTACCTTCTGCCTTGTCAAAAGATAATATAGTCCCTTATCTGCTGGTGGATAGAGATCCAAGGATTACGCTGAACATGGCCAAGTATCTCTCCACCATATTTTCCTTAAAGAAATAAAGGCTCCTTTTTCATTGCTCAAGATGGTTGGATCAAAGGAGCTTGAAAGAAAGATCTGTAGTTTGGGGGTGTGCTTGGAGCCAGACCTACTGCTGGTTAAGCAGGTGGCCTTTCCTGGCAGAAAAGATCTAGCCACTGTGGTGTATTCCCTAGTCACATCTAGATTATATTACTGCAATGCATTCTACTTGGGGCTGCCCTCGAAAAGAAACTTCAACTGGTACAGAATGCTGCAGTCAGGATGTTTGACTGGAATGAGTCATAGGGACCAAATCATTCCAATCTTGGCCCATCTACACTGACTTCTAACCAGTTTCCAGGAACAATTCAAGGTGTTGATCTTTAAAGCACTAAATACTTGTACACCAGCATATCTGCAGGACTGCCTACTCTTACAAACCTACCTGACCATTACAGTCCTCATCAATGGCCCTGTCATTTGGTGCCCCCACCTTCTGAGATTTTGGCGGGTGGCAACCTGGGAGAGGGCCTTCTTAGTCGTGGCACCAAAGCTCCTTCTGCTGCCATCTTCTGCCAGCAGATGAAGACTTATTTGTTTCATCTGGGGTTTCCTCAGTGATCCCTCCTTCCTTCCCTATATTTTAATTGTTTTTATGATTTGTATATGTATTTTAGAATGGTTTTAATTGTTTTAATGATGTGTTTTGGTCGGTTTTAATGTTTTTTTTAAAAAGATGTATTTTTATTACATTTATCTGTTAGGCACCTTGGTGGCCCTGATGAGGGCGGAAAGACAGGGTATACATTTTGTAAAATACAAGGGGGAAGGTAATAGCTCAATATGGCAAATTTTGCCACATCACAATTTCCATTCTTGGACAGGAGGGGGGGAGATGAAACACAGCTGTGAAGTTTGCTAGCATAGCCGGGTTCTAACTTGATACCTTCCTGAAACTGCAATCAAGGTAATGTGTTTGAGAGGGAAGTGAACTTTTTTGTAGGAAAACATCTTATTAGAGTCCTGTATACTACAAGTGAGCCCAGCGTCTTCCACAACGCATAATCCTGTGATAAAAAGCAAATAACCTTGCTTTTTTAACCCCTAGCCAGCTTTGCTGTAAACACTGCTCTTAATCAGCTGACTGAGGATTTCATTTCCACTGGCAATCACATTGCATAGCAACAACTTCTGCCTGGCATATGTTATTGCAGTAATACAGGCACATGCAATACACAGCATAACCAGTGGGTGCTGCTAAATGTGAACAGAAGGAATAGTTCAAATTGGTAACTGGAGAGCAGGCCAGAAAGCTAATATGTACCTAAAGCCCCAGGCTCTTGACCAGACGCTTTGTCAGACCACAACTGCTGTTGGGCTTAACCAATTCCAGGCAGCATCAGCAGGCTGAAGAAGCATTTAATGGATCTTTGAAAGGCAGCGTTCCACAAGAAGGGACTGTCAGATGGGTAGCAGAGCCCCAGCTGCTCAATTGTGAAACCATTTAGAGCTGCCTTTATTTTTTTTGGTTGCTTTTTGTAATGTCTGGCTGCTAGTGCACATGCACAGAGACAGGTCACCACCACATACCCCTGCCTGAGGACAGAAGCAGTAGGATGGCAAGATGAGGTCACCCCAGTAGGGTAGCCATGTTCCTGCATGCAGCAAGGGATTCCCCACTTTCAGCCACTGACACTCCCCACACATATACCGCCTGGTAGGCCAACACGGGGGAAATGAAGGGGGGAAAAATCACTGTTGGCAGAAGTGATGTCACACCATTCTAGGAATTTGCAGAAACTTTATGGTAAAACCATAGTATCCATGCTAATGACCCCCCCCCCCCATCCTCACTGGATACCATACTCTGGCTGGCAACACTATCATTCAGCAACAGGGAGGATTCCTTTTTAAGCATGGGGAAATTAAGAGATTTTTCCTCCTCTTCCTGTCACAGAACTGCAGCTCAGTGGGTCCCCTGACCTGGAAAGGTCAAAGATCATGAAGACACAGGGCACCTATAGAATCCCAAGTCCCATAATCCTTTGAAGTACCTTTCATGCTAGTTTCCTTTGCTTCTTAAACTTGAAATCAAAACTAAAAAGGGAAGGTCGTGGCTTGTGCAAACATGCGCACCATGTTTGCTCCTCGTCCTGCTCTTGTGACGGTCTCCCCCCCGCTAACTGCCGTTGTGGGGGGCGAACAAGTCCCCTGCCCCCATCCTCCCTACGAGAGGTCTGGGTGAAGACCACCTCAATGCCAAGGCATGGGGGGGGTCTCCAAAAGAGTAGGATGGCTCGGGAGTGATCCGAGACTCACCCTCAGCGTCACGCCATTTTCCCGAGTAGGTAGATGTGCTGAGATTTTCGGAGCCAGCAGGTAATGAGGAAGAAGAAGAGATTGGATTTATACCCCACCCTTCACTATTCAAGGGAGTCTCAGAGTGGCTTACAAACTCCTTTCTCTTTTCCTCTCCACAACAGACACCCTGTGAGGTAGGTGGGGCTGAGAGAGCTCTGACACAAACTGCTCTTTTTCAAGAACACCTCTGACAGAACTATGGCTTGCCCAAGGTCATCCAGCAGGTGCAAGTGGAGGAGTTTAGAGTCCACGCCCTTAACCACTACACCAAAAGAACTTTATCCCTGGAACCTGAAGCTTCCACCTACCTTCTGCTGTGCTTTGGGGGAGGGAGAATTCCTAAGAGTCCCACTCAGATCAGGTGACAAGGGGACAGGGGTTGGAGAAGCACCAGGAGGAAGCTTGGGAGACATTCGTCCCAGGCTAGTTTTCAAGCTCCCAGACGAACCGCTTCTGGTCGCCTCTAAATTTGCTCCATCGCCGCAGGTGGCCAAGTCGCCGGATGATGAAAAGGAGGAGTTGGCGGAGCAGCTTGGCAGAGCAGCAGGGATCTCGCAGGAAGAGGTGCTGGCAAACGGAGGGCCTGAGGAGGAGACTGCGGAAGCCGCTGGAGCGTGGACCATTGGCTCCGAGGAGCTCTTGGGCACAGAGGTCTCGTCCAGGCTGCCATCGGTCTTGGCCAGACACTCGGATGTGATGCTTTCCAGGCTGAGGGCAGGCGATGGGGCGGAGGAAGATGGCTCTGAGTGGGAAAGCCTGGAGATGGGATGGCGAGCTGCAAAAGGAAAGACCACAGAGAGGTAGCATGACGGCAGCTTGTCTGAAGCACACACACTGCCACCCCTCTAGGGCCGCAGACTTTCCACTGGGGGCCATTTAGTCTAGCCCTCCTGGCCATGCGGAGCCATGATGCCCTTCCCTGCCCCCTCTTCCTCTAAAAGCCTAAACTATATAGCATGCCATAAGCAATGAAGTACCCACAGAGAAAAACGATGCGGACGATTCCTTCCCAGCCTCCAGGATGAGACTCAGACTGTAACTCATCTTTTTTAAAAAAACTCTGAAAGAGCTGTTGTCCTGGAACATCTCTCAACAATATCAGGGGGAAAGGGAAACTTCAGCAATAAATCCATGCCAGTTCCCTAGACCTTCAAAACAAAGAAAGGTTGGCCCAGGCTAACCTCTCTCTGCTGTTGGAGGCAGCAGAACACTAAAGGTTGCCTGGGCCTAGGATGGGAGGAAGGAGATGACGGAACTGATGCTGGACGTGTGGCTGAGCACTAATCCATCTCCCGTTCGAAGGGGACACGGGGGCACTCACCAAGTGGGGAGGCACTGGGAGCCCTTGGAGCCGGCCGCTTCTTTGTCTTTGGGCTGCTGGTCGGTGTGATGCCGTACCAGGGATGGAGGACCTTGGGAGTGGCTTCGCTCTGTTCTGGCTGTTGTGTGGTTGGTGGTGTGACAGATTCCTCCTCCGCAACAGCATTATCCTCATCCTCATCGTCCTCATCCTCAAAGGGATTGTAGGGTTTTCGCTCCCGGGGTCTGCTCTCTCTGCCTCTTGCTTCCCCTGCTGCCTCTTCTCCCTCTTCTTCTCCATCAGAAGCCCTTGGTGGGGTTTCTTTGCTACTGCCAGGTGGGGGAGGAGCAGGCTTCTTCTTGGGCTCTGCCTGGACCAATGCCATCCATGGAGGGTCCTTTCCCCTTGGAGTTTCTCCAGCACTGGGTGGAGACAAGAAAAAGTGCAAGGAAGAACATGAGGGGAAATGCATAAAAGAAGGAATAAAATGCTTGGGATTTTAACAAACGGATAGTTCTCTTCAAGTAATTCATCTCCATCGGTTCAAGTGAAAGCAATATTCTAGTACTCTTGCCTTCAGGGCTGTATTTTGCAGCTGCACCACCCAAGCATAGAAATGGGTTACTGAGCACAAAACTCCTCAGCAAAGATAGATTTAAGGTGCACAGAGAGTGCCTGATGAGTCTTAAGAAGCCACATGGGATATGAGCTGGATTTTCAGTTGGCAGATTGTGGGGCTTCACAATGCACTACACAGCTTTATCCCCTCCCCCTGGTTTGTGGAAGCAAAATAACACACACAAAAACAATCCCCTCTTGAACTTAAGTGCTATGGTGTTTCTACAAATGTCTCACTGTGGGATATATCAGTTGTGATATTAGACATGTTTAGGCACCAACGTCTTCCACAAACCTGACTTGTAAGCAGTCAGTCACACTGATGAGAATTAATTTTCCAGACACACAGGCCCTGGATTGGGACTGTGGGGCTGTTTCCTGACCCTAAAAGGCCCTGTTCTTCCCACTGGGGGCTGTACATGCATTGATGGGCTATATACATACAGCCCCCCCCCCAGGCAAATAGCAATTCCCCTGGGGCCATTCTAGTTCAGAGAAATGGCACAGGGGAATGGCTGAAGTCACCCCACCCCTCCCCATAGTCCTGAACCAAATCAGGGCTCCATGCACGTGAGAAATTAGTTCCCATCAGCATGATGTGTGCCTGACTGCATACAAGTCAGATTCAGGGAACCCCAACACAACACACCAAGTATCATAACGTGTCGTTTAGTCCTTTGATAAACCCTTCCTTGCCTCAGTTCTCCGTCCTCTTCCTAAAGTCTCGTCATCCACCTCCCCTTCCCTCAGGTTCCTCTTTACTCCTCCGTAAAACTCCTTCTGTCTGGGTTCCCTTTTCTTTGGCTTCTTGGGATCTTAGCTCTCCCCCGTTTGAAATTTTAATTCCAGTGAAATGATCAAATTTTCCTTCCCTCTCAAAAGAGGGACAGTCACTATTTAGTTCCATCAGCATCCGAACATTCTGCGCCAATCAGCTCCAAAGGCTTTGTACCACAGGCACAATGCAATATAGGTTTGTTCAGTTTGTATAATGTATACAAGCTACAGAACACAACGTTTACCTTTAAAGGCCTTCAAACCTGGGGCCCATGTACTTGAAGGACCACCTCTCCCAGCACGTCCCCGTGTGGCAGCTCTGTTCTTCCCAGCAGGGTCTGCCATCAGTATCCCTCGTCTAAGGCAAGTTTGACAACAGTTTGGGCTCGAGCCTTTTCCATGGCCACCCAGTGCCTTTGGAAGAAGCCTGGGGGGCTCCGACCCTCCCGGATTTCTGGCAAGGCTGCAAAAGAGTTGTTCTGGAGAGCTTGTGGGGCAGCCTGGGCCTGTGCAAAAGGGGAATATCCTGCCAGTGGGAGGGCATAATGTGTTTTACTGACTGGTTTTAATGCTTTTATTTCTGTTGTTTTAATGTTTGTTTTATAAAATCGCTTTCACGCTGTTGTTACCCGCCCTGGGCACGGAGATGCTCAGGAGACAAGTGGAATGCAAACTATTTTAAATAAATAAATAACACTTTTTTCAATGCGGAATTTTGATGTTTCATTTTGAAAGCTCAGAACGTACCCAGGCCAGGCCGTATCCTGTGCTAAGTAACGCTTTGGGACTCTCTTACTATTGTTCTGAAAGTGTGAATCATTGCTGGAATGGGAGAAGTCATGTAGCTTAGGACATCAACTTCCCCATCTTTCCCTTGTATATGCTTAAGAATTAAGCGCTGCTCTATACACAGGGGAGACCTCTTTGTGAAAATTGATGCACACACACCATCAGTTGTGAAATACCATGTAAGTGTTCATTTTGACCCAACTATACAGATGCAGGAGCTATTAGGGAGGATCCATGTATTGGGGAGGACCCATGGCTCAGTGGCATAGCTCATGCTTCCCATGAAAAAGATCTCAGGCTCAGTCCCTGGTATCTCCAGTTAAATTATCCCGGTTATCAAGTTTTGGGAAGGACCTTTCTCTGCCTGAGACTTGAGAGAGCCACTGCCAGTAAGAATATATAATACCAAGTTAGACGGTCTGATACAGAGTAATAAAACCTGATACGGTCTGAGAGACACTGGAATTCTTTCTTTAATAGTCATGGGGTCACCCACCTCTAGGTAACAAGTTCAAACGAGCCCTGTTTTAAACCCCCGGATTTGCCCACAATGACTAATATGTCTGGACTGAAAAAAGGGAATGAGAGGGAACCATAACATTTGTGCCTCTCTCTCTATGTGATTTGCAGACAAAAGAACATACCGGTCTGAAGAAGCTGGTCTGCCTCTGGGCTTTGGAACTGGAGGCCCAGGCGTCCCACCTAGAAGATACAAGAGTCCATCATATTTCTAGAAAACACTTCCAAATCCAGGACTTAGCTGAAATTATCTTAGAAGAGCATAGCTAATCTTTATGGTAGTGAATGATAGCTTGAATGTGCATCAAGGCAGGCCTTGACAAATTTCCTTTGGCTGTAGGAGGCAGCCCAAAAATTTAGGAGACAGACTCACTTTGCAGCCTTCAAGGTTTTGTATCTTAATAAGCAACTTTTCTGCTTATTTCTATCGCAAAACCTAATTCTAACTTGTTAACATTTTCTTGCAATTTTACTAAAGCTATGACAAAAGTGTTGCAGTATATACATAAAATATAGTGGTTACCCTAGTTGTTACCACCACGATTTCTCATGCCTCCATTCTTACTTTTAAAAAAGATCGATTTAATTTAATATTGGAGCCAGTACAAAAAGCAACTGGTTAAGAAATGAATCCAACCTCCACCACCGAATGGTGCTAAGTTAAATCCACATAAGAACAAGCCATGACAAGAACTTCATACACATTTAGCTTTATGTTGTATGAGACAATCTAATACAAAATGATTAAAAATAATCTTTGGGTTGGATCCAGCCAATTTTTTCACTCAGTCTTAGTCCATTCCCCTCCTTCTTACAGCCCTCAATCCACATGGCTTTTGTCCATGCAGATCCCATGAGCCCAAACTGGCCTTTTTGGTGATGAAAGGAAAAACTGGTTGGATCCAACCCTCTACCTTTCCCCTGAGCTGAAAGAGGCTGCAAAAAAATCATTACTGAAAATACTAGGCACCACAGTGAAAATTCTAAGTGCCATCACAACTTGGCACCTAGGATTCGTCAAACCCTCCACTGGGGCATCATCTTGAGAAATTTCAGAGAATAAAGGGAAGGGGGAGAGCAGCTGAGCATGACTTCCAGTGTTCCAAAAGGAGAGCTGTAAAGCTCTTTACTCCTCTGCCGTGGCAATGATTCCCTGACTCATGACTAGGGTACACCTATCCTCAGTCTCCAGGCCCTCTGTGCCATCCATCCCACTAGCCCCTGCAAAAGCCCCTAGACTTCGGAAGAAAAACTAACTATGCCTAATAAACCAACATACTCAAATGTATTCAGTTAATTCAAGGTGCACATTTAGTGCTCTGCCAGTAAAGGAATGTGGGCTGTGTTGATGTAGAACTGGGATCTTGGAAAGAGAAGGAGAAATACAAACAGCCCTGGCACCAGTTTACGAGACTGAAGGGTGCAGCAGTTCTATAGCTGTGAGATTAACAGAGAACTCTGTCCCATCAGATAACTGGCATAAGCCTCAACTTGAGAATACCAGGAGGACCCATCATATTCCTCTCCAGAGGACTGTCCCCAATTACAGAGGACACAACATGGAACTTTCCACACAACATGTTTCCCACAAGAGGGAGCACAAAGCACCGGATGCAGGGCTATTTTGGGGCAGGAACGCACAGGAACGGAGTTCCGGCTGGCTTCAGAGCTGGCCACGCCCAGTACAGCCAAAACCTCTGTGTGCGTGGCTACAGGGGGAAGGCCGAGATAGCCGCCCCCCCCCCCCAGCGACTCTGAGGCGGGGGCCCTGGCCTGTCCAAGGGCTGGCTAGTCCGGGCTCCCCACAGCCGCGGGGTGCCCGGGCAAGCCAAGGGAATGCATGGGGGTGTGGCCTAATATGCTAATGAGTGTCTGCTGTTGGGTGTGGCCTATTATGCTAATGGGTTCCTGCTGGGCTTTTTCTACAAAAAAAGCCCTGACCGGATGTATTTTGACCAAAGATACCAAAAAAGAGCAGCTGGAAAGAAACTCCTCTCCTTTACTATTTGAGTTTTCAGACCAAGTATTAAATATTTCAGACCAAGTATTAAAGTCCACAGCTCTTCTTCACATTATATTAGTTGAAGCACTTTATGTGTACTTGTAATACTGTGTAAGTTTGCTGATACTGGACTAGGGTCTGGGAGGCCCAGGTTCGAATCTACACTCTGCAATGGAAGCTTGCTGGGTGACCTTCGGCCAGTCACTCTCCATTAGCTTCTCCTGCCTGACTGGGTGGTTGTGGTGAAGACAAAATGGAAACAGGAAGGATAACACTGGAGCCTGCTTTGAGTCTTCACTGAGGATTTAGATAAATATTAATCATTGTTATATTGGGGGGGCATCATTTTTCAGGTTTTCTCCCTTAAGTTGGAGAGATGCTGTCAGTCAGGACGGACAACATTGTCTGTCTCAGACAAAGGCAGATTCATACACTCTTCAAGAGAAAGGCACATCAAGAAGTCTATTTTTTCCCTCCAAGAAAAGCCTTTTGTATGTGAAATGTACTCTATGTATTCATTCTTGCAGTTCACACAAGAAATGACTCCCCTTTTTGGTTTGGTATTGTCCCAGCATGGGGCCGCAGAGCCCAGCAGGATGGATTCCCCCACTTCCCTAGGTGTGCGTTTCCTTACCGTTTACAATGCCAGAGCCCGGCTCACAGGGTCCCTCGTTCTGCATGTGGCCTCTGGGCTTTGGAACAGGATGGGTGTTGGGTGGAGACAGGGCTGCTGTGTCTGTGGCCCTCCTGGGGGCAGGGGTGGGTCGACTCTCCTTGAGTTGTCCATGCCGCAGGTGGGCTTTATTCTGGCTCAGCTGAGGTGGTTTGGCTGGCACAGGAGGCTTGGGAGGCATTTGGGGACTGGGTTCAGAGCAGGGTGCGGAGAGGAATGCTTCATTCTTGGGCTGGGCAGGCAGCACCTCCATCGCTACTCCATCCACCATTCTCTGCCCCGTCTCTTCAGCAGCTGACAGGTGACTCTCCAGTACCCCATTCTCTTCCTCCTCACCAGCATTCACCATCTCAGCCTCACTCCTTTTCCCTGCATGAAGAAGATCAGGACTGGGCCTATCCTCTCTTCTCCTGCTCAGGCTTCGCTTGCCACAATGTTGGCTACACACAAATGTGTCCGATTCCGACCCAGGCTTGTAAGACCCGGGGAGGAGTGTGCTGGAGCATTCCTTACACCTGCCAAAAGTGCAAAGAGATCCTGTTACAGGAAGGTAGAGGGGAGGGGCAGAAACCATGACCTTGTGCTCATGGAAGCATGTAGGAGAACAAGACGCAATTGATTGCTCTGCTATTCATTCTGTGTGAGACTCCAGGCAAAGGCACTGAATTCGGATCCTCAACTCCCATGTCTAATGCAGGAATTAAAATCATTCCTTTTCATCTGATCTGTCCTTTGAGAAAAGACCATGACTCTCTCCCTACAGCAACCAACCCAAAGCAGTTTTGATCTGCTAAAAAACAGGTTAAAATCAAAACTCAGGATCATGGACATCAGAGTGCCATAGTGCAGGAACTGGTGCTGCCGAACAGCATAACACAATTTCCCTGATATTTCCACAATATCCCTAGTCTTTGAAATACTGATAATGCAACACTACTGAGCGTTCTCTTAGGGCACTGACAAGTGAAAAGCAAGTTTGAGACCAGGGGATGATAGAACCTGAAGCATCCCTTGCATGAAGCTTGCAGCTTACCAGTTCTTCAGCCTCTGTGGCGGCAGCTGTTCCCCTGTGAGAACCACCTGTCAACCACAAGCCCTACAGAACAATGGTCTTGCTCACTTGCCTGGAACATGAAGTAGGTACCATGCTGGAGAACAGTGTCCAGAGCCGCATGTGGCTCCCATGCCACTGAATGAGTATTACTGGCTTTCTAACACTGAACTTGATTGGAGTTTTTTTCTTTCTTTTCAAAAAGCAAGTTTCAGGCCCTTATGGTGGCATAAAAATACAAAGTGTTTATGGTTCAGAGTATAGGGATGCTCCAAATGGGCTTGGCGCAATGAGTGGGCCATGGCTAGCAGGGCAGAAGAGACTCACCAGAGAGTAACAATGCTCTACTAAGCACAGTTAGACCCGTCTAAGTCCACTGAAGTCCGTGGGCTTAGAAGGGTGTAACTGGCATACAGGAGGACTCCATTATATTGACAGAAATCACTTTTCAGTGGACTCAGGCAGGAAAAGCTCACCTGAAGCACTGACGGTGATACAGTTTGCCCTCTGCCAGATAGCGCTGGACCAGGTGGACATGTTGTTGGCACGCTGCACATGTGCTACTGAGGGTGTTGCGCTGGGAATGTTCGGTCAGTCCGTCTGCAACATCATCCTGAGGCAACAAGAGGTAATGCTGAGAATGCACAAGCCAGTTTATGTGCTGTTTGCCTAACCTGAACACTGCCTAGTGCAAAAGAGCCACAAGCCTGCCCAAGAGCTTTCAGAACCACAATACTGCATCACAAGACACAGAAATCTATACAGGTGCTAGACTGTCTTACCAACCAAAAGCTCCACTATGTCACACATTCCTGCCTTATTTTGGTCCCATAATAGACATTATTATTCAGTGCTAAGGAAGGACCTTATCTGGCATTCCTTGGCCCCGTTCTCAGTAAGATGCTCTGGCTCTCACCCAGTCTTGGAACGAATTAAGCTTTTCAGTTCCTGCAGCCTATCCATAACCTAAAGTGGCTGGTGCAGGAGAGGTTGGGAAAGGAGATAACCTCCATTGCCTAGCTGACCACGGAAAATCTTCTCAGCCCAAAGGAAGAAATACCCTTGACAACAGATGAATTCCTCAGCAAGACAGATGGAGAAAGGAAAGCATCCAGTTTCAGGTCCGAAAGGCCCAGAGGACTAGGTACCTGGGGTGCCATCGAGGTCTCGGATACAGCCGCTGCCCTGTGAACCGGGAAAGTGGGTGCAGAGGCAACTGCTGGACGCTTCATAGGTGGGGGGACTCTGGCTGCAAAGAACAGAGAACAGAAGGGAGTCACTCCATGAGGGTAGATGCTGATTCCAAAAAGCAGATGTGAAGAAGCATCCGTTTGTATAATGCAAACAAGCCTCCGCAACTCCTTTCACTTTGCTATGAACCTCACTGAGGAAGAGGTACACAGTGTGTGTGTGTGTGGGGGGGTAAAGCATAAGGCCTACATGACCAGCCGCTGTGGGTGAACTGCTCACCCCCTACACGCTCCAGTTCCCTCATTTTTCAAAGCACTCTGATCATTAGTTAGGCATGACTTAGCAGCAGATTAAATGTTCAGCAGCATCAGTAGAGCCATGATGAGTTCCAGGGATCCACCAATTTGGGCTGGCTTTGAGAGCCAGCCAAAAGTTGTGTTCACCACAGCCCTCCTGCTCCTCTGATTGGGGGAGGGGGGGAGTTTTTCTCTGACAACACTCTCAGGCATCCACAAGCCCACTCACCCCTGCAAGATGCTCCTACATCCTGGTGTCAGAAGGAAGGCCAGCAAACACCCTCCCTCTCCTGAGCACTCATCCATGCTGCAGTTTGGGGAGGATAATAAAACAGAAGGAATTTCTCCTCTGCTCCGGACTTTTTATGGCTCTCAGTGCAAAGGAGAAAAATCCCTGCCTCTTTCTCACACCCCCATACATGTACGCTAGCCAACTTGGGCCCAGATTGTGAACTGCTGTTTGTGATGAAATCTGGAGGTGTTTGTGGTTCCCCCAGAAAAGAACCATCAGGGATGATCCTCCAACCCCCCCACAGTAGCCAACGTGGTATAGTGGTTAAGAGCACTGGACTCTAATCTGGAGAACCGGGTTTGATTCCCCATTCCTCCACATGAAGCCTGCTGGGTGACCTTGGGCCAGTCACAGTTCCCTCAGAGCTCTCTCAGCCCCACCCACCTCACAGCCTGTCTGTTGTGGGGAGAGGAAGGGAAGGAGATTGTAACTTTGTAAGCCGCTTTGAGAATCCTTAAGGCTGAGAAAAGTGGGGTATTAAAAAAACAACTCTTCTTCTTCTAGCTTGAAGCTTAAGAGGAGCCCAGGGATCGTCCATGCCACACAGTGCTTCAGAGGGGGTCACAGCATCTTCAGACTACAACGTGATGATTACCCTGGGATGATTACCCTGTCCTCCACGCAGCTTCAAGCTTGGCAGAAGGGCAGGAGCTCATCATGCTCACCAAAGTGTTGGGGAGGGGGGAGATGTTCACCATGGGTTCATCATGTTAGGGCTGCAGGAGGCTGATGCTGCCACACTCTGAAGTGAGGAAAGTTCTCCCTATATCTCATTCATGGTTGTAGCATAAAGTACGGAATGCCATTTCGGAGCTCTCACCTTGGCTGGGGTTGTCAAAATGGTTGTAATACTGAGACACATAGGTCATGATGCTAAGGCAGTCGGGGACCTCCATGGAGACCATGTCACTGGGATCCAGCAAGGCGGGGATCCCCAGCTCTTGCTCTGCCAGCTGAAAAGCCTGGAGAAACAACAGAGGAAAAACAATGGCAATGTCAACGCTGACACCCACGCTGGCAGGATGAACCTGGGGAGTAAAGCAACAAAGGCAAATCACACATCCCTTATGGAAGCAACCCTCCAGAGAGAGGACACGCAGCCAGAATCCCTGCTCCAGGCCACACCACCCCTCCTCTAATGCGTGTCTCCAAAACAGAACCATGTCTGTGTTCTTCTGTAGAGGGATTGTACACAACAGATACTCTTCTTGAAAAGTCTGTCAGTCATGCCAGTGCAAAGTCCACAAGGGAAAATATGGCACAGAATGTAGCTTCCCAAGGATTACAGCTGGCATACGGACAGGATTGTGTCTTTTTCAAAACAAGCTTCTAGCCTTCTTGGATGTTAAGAAGAAGATGCTGTCAACACCTGCTGAAGGCTAAAAAAGTTTGCACAGACCTTCCAGTCATCAGGAAAAAGGCATGATCCTGTCTGCATGCCTCTAATATACTCTGTGAATTTGCACATCTATCACTCCCAGGTAGGGTCCATTCTGTAAAATCTCATTACTACTGCTATCATCTCAGTTTACACAAGTCATGCAGGTCTAATGTAGATATGACAATGTACATATTTTATCCTGAATATACAGTCTTAATCTGTTGGGCATAGGATAAAACCAGATCTCCCCTTAATACTGATATACCGAACTGATATACCTCTGTGCGAGTTTCTGCTCTGTATGATCTGTCTACTAGTAAGAAAGTCAGGATGTGGAACAGTACAGTGCACGTCAGATCTTGGAAGCTAAGCAGGGTCAGTACTTGGATGGGAGACCAGCACAGAAGGCAACCACCTCTGCTTCTCACTTGCTGGGGTTACCATGAGTCAGTTGTCACTTGATGGCACAAATATACATAGTAAGAAGTCAGTAGCTTGCACTTGGGATCGAATAAATCCTCATATCCTTTTCTCCTATTTCTAGAATGTCCAGTGTACTGAAAGAGCTTGCATTCAGATGACCTTCATGTTGTCCCAGGTGCAAAGTCAGGATTCTGGATACAGAGTCTAGTCCCCTCCTTCATCCAGCAGCAGCTAGTATGCTTCTGAGACAGTAGATCCACATGCAGGAATCTGTTTTTACACATGGAGTGATTTAAACATATAAAGCTGCCTTATACTGAGCCAGAATGTTGGTCTATCGAAGTTAGTATTCTCTGCCGACTGACAATAGTTCTCCAGGTTCTCAAGTAGAGGTCTTTCACATCATCTGCCACCTGATCCTTTTAGTGGGAGATGCCGGTAACTGAACTTGGACATTCTGCATGCAAAGCAGGTGCCTTGCCACTTATCTGTGCCCCCCCCACCCCATTTAGCTAAATGATTTAGCTAAATTGAGACACAGCCTGGTCAGAAACCTGAAGAGGTCACAAAGACAGAATCAGTGGCCAAAAGACAGAAGGGCAAGGACTGGGTTCAAATGACTGCTCAGTTACAATGCTCATGGAATGGCCATCAGCTACTTGCTTTCTCTCTCAGCCTACCTCGAAGGGTTGTTGTGAGGATAAAATTAAGATGGGGGAAACACGTATGCTGCTCTGAGTTCTCTGAAGGAAGGGTGGGATAAAAATGGGAGGAAAGGGAGAGCACCCCTTGCCCTAAGCCCTGGTCCCTTTTCCTCTACCAAACTGTCCCCGTACATTCCACAACACCCCATCCTCCCTTTCTCTGCGTCACCTCTGGTTCCATCAGCCCCCAGTCCCCATTTACTTCTCTGTAGAAAACAGTGCTGCTTTCAGAAAACATAGTAGTTAAATATATTCTAATTGGAAATACCAGAAGCCTGTGCCGGTACTCAATATACATGAAAAATAAAAGGTAGGCTTTTTCCAGTCATAAACTGGACACAGTCATCATTTTTGTCCAACTGCCAAGGACAGAGAATGAGGCAACCGTAATATGAGATGACAATACTGGCTTCCAAACAGAGCAAGAGCCAACATGGCCCACTGGGTAGAATGCTGGACTTGGGCCCGTTCTCAGCTGCTTCACAGACTCACTTGGGTGACGCCTGGGCAAGCTGGCCTCCCTCAGGTGAAGTACATTGGAATTTAACAGACACAAAAATCATATTAGGACCTGTATCTTTGGTGTATTTCTGTATGATTATCAGTCATTCTTGTACTGACTGATCCCAGAGCACAACTAGGAGGTCACAGATTGCCCATGTGGTCGTCTCAGCATCGGAATAGCTCCTCACAGTCTTGGTTTGAACAACATGGCCCAAAAACCTGTGCCTTAAACTTGTTGATGTGAGAGGAATTAAGGCAACAGCTTGATTGAGGGTGCTGACAATGTACGCCCTGAACACACGAAAACTAGCCAAGCCACATTCTGTCTGCTCAACTGTTTTCCATCAGAATGGAGCTGTAAAGGGTTATACCTGAGGGCCGCTCAAGCCATAGCTTCACCATTACATCAGCACTACTGTTCCCAGCTGAGATTATTATTTACACTCACTTGGCATCTTAGACAGGCCACAGAGAAAAATCTAAGCACTTTCTTGCATCACCACAGCAAGGCAATTACACAGAGGCTGCATGTTCGAATCTGCAAACTTGTTATGTAGACAGTGAGTCTAGTATTCCACACAGGACTAGCCACCCTCAGAATATGAGGGTCCCCTTCAAAAAGGAACAGATTTCTAACCATACAAGTCCTAGTTCATAATTCACTTTGCTAGTCCAGTGCTTAAATAGGGGGTGGCAGGGCTTTTTTTCCTGGGGGAATGCACCAGAACAGCATTCCGGAACCTCTTTGACAAAATTCTTTTCAAAATCTTTAAAGGTCCATGAGTTTTCAGTATACAGACTGAAAGCATCATTTCCCTCTTGAGAGTTCCAGCACCTCCTTTAAAAAACAAAAGCCCCGGGGGGTGGGAAATTAAGTCTCACCCAACCCACAAATAGATTGCTGGCCAGCCACCCCTCTCACCCAGACACCCTCATCTCTACTGCCACAAATGACTGGGGAGGGAAAGTGTGCAAGAGACAGCCAGAGGCAATTGTGAGAAATAAGTCAAGTGGATTAACAACATTATTAAAATCACCAAAGGGGGGGGGGATAAGGCTGATTTAAATCAAGTTCCTTACTGATACTTCATATATTTCCTAAACAATCATCCATACTAACTGTTCAATCTAACCTCTGAAACTAGGCTTACCAAATTTCTGCTGGGGACAGGGGACCTGTTGCCCTGCAAGCATCCTATAAAGTATGGACATGAAATGTGACTCTAAGCTGGACTGTACAATGAGTGTGTCAGGGGAAATGGACTGAAGGGTAACCATGAAATGGAGCCAACTTACTGGACAGAGGACATGTGCCCAGCCAAGGGAAGCCTTGCACTGAAGCAGCCTGTTAAACCAGATGTGGACCCATGGAACACCCGATGCCATCCATCCCTGCATCTCCAAAGATACTGCAGACCCAGGTAGACGGCATGCCAGCCTCCCTGACATCGCAGCCACATGGAGCCAGCAGCCAGACTTCCAGAGAAGCCATGCTTTGCAGAGGCAGCCTGGACATTTCTGCACAAATGCCATGGACAAGCTTCTTCTCCGTCACGCAGGCATTCCCCACCACCACCTTCTCCTAGCAGCTGCAGATCGTCCGGTCATTGACTCTGACTACTGGCCAAGCACCTTGAATGACTGTCTTTACTTCTCCTTTGTCTTCAGTCCCTTACTCTGAAAGGTGTCACTATTAGGTAACATTATATCAATTTCCCAACACTTAATTCCATTCTCTTGACCCATTAAGGAACTGGCAGCTTCTATCACCTTCCTGGGGACCATGTGACTTGGTGGCACATGCCCCAAGCCACTTCTAGGGAATATAAGAAGAGCATCTGCCATTGTTCTCTCTCTTGCCTTCTACCTACCTGACCCCACCCTACCTTGCTGACTCTAGTCCTAGCACTGTCTAGAGTCTCCACATGTGCTGCTGGCCAACACATGGCCCCTTCCCTAGTATTTTCCCCATTTTTTGCTGCAGAATTGGCTCGCCGCCTCAGACTGGTAAAGTATCACCTGTCATTGATATTTTCCTGCTAATGTGACAGTCTCTGTACCTTTCTATCTAAATTCCTAGCTCTGTACTGTTTGAGTGTATGATGATTTTATTGTGTGTGTGTGAAATTATTCAGTAAAGAAACCATTTTATTTAAGATCTAGTCTCCCTGTCTATTTCTGGGGATCTGGTTAATTGGACTCCAGTATACATAGGTGCTGCGGTGGCTCAAGTGGTTAAGACGCTGAACTGCAGGCTGTGGAAGGTCAGTAGTTCAGCAGTTCAAGACCCGGGTGCCGCATGATGGAGTGAGCTCCCGTCTCTAGTTCCAGCTCCTGCCAACCTAGCAGTTTGAAAGCAAGAAATTGCAAGTAGATAAATAGGTACCACTTTGGTGGGAAGGTAACAGCGTTCCGTGCGCCTTGGGTGTTTAGTCATGCCGGCCACATGACCACGGAAACGTCTTCGGACAGCGCTGGCTCTTCGGCTTTGAAACGGAGATGAGCACCACAACCCTAGTCGGACTCGACTGGCTTTCGAGCAAGGGAACCTTTACCTTTTACATATATAGGTTATTGGTCCCTTATTTAAGCCACTGCCATTTAATATTTTAATTCCCCACTCTTTATTAAGAAATAAGGCAATTTGGCTAACAGATCCCCCACCCGCAGATTCCCATTTGCTGCCACAACTGCAGCAGCCAGCTGGCGGGAGGAGAAATAAAAAATCGCCATCAAGTGACAGCATGACATCACTTCCAGAGGAAACCCTGAAGTGACATCAGACTGCTCTAAGAGTTACCAGGAATTCTATGGTTTTAGAGTTTCTGGCCATTCCTAGCAATGTGTGATGTCACTTTCAGGAAAACCCAGAAGTGACATCATGCTGTTGCCTGATAGCACCCCCATAATCCCCCTCCCACAATGACTACTGGTTGCCAGCAGCTGGCAACCCTATCTGAAACATGTTAATTTACAGCTCAACAGAGATTTTGCACTGTATAGTCTTGTATATGGCTTGTCTGATAAGCAATAGCAACCTTTACAGTTTTCTTCTATGGTAAACTGTGAGAATAAATAGGTGAAACTGGACAACATGGACCTCAATTCTTTCTTGGGTTGCTACTTTTCGTTTCACTGTTGTGCCTTCTCTTCTGTTGTTTAACTCTCCTGCCTTACCCCCTCCTGGAAACACATAATCCAAAGTTTTGCTCACAGCATCCAAGGCAGAAGTTGCACGTGTCATTGTTTACTTATGGACAACTAAGGCTGGCTGTTACCGAAGAGAACTTTTCATGAGATTAAAGGAAATGCCCTTGAATGTTTATGAATAAATGAAGCTGCCTTAAAGCGAGTTAGACCACTGGTCTGTCAAGTTCAGTGTTGTCTACTCTTTTTTTTTTGATATATTTATTTATTTGAGTTTATAATATAAGCCTGTATCATACATGTACATCAAATCAACAAGACTACTTATACATCCTATAAAAACTTTTCATTTCTCAACACAGAACCTCAAACCACTCATACGAAATACTTCAATAAATATCCTGTTCTTATTCTCAACATTACTAACCACTTTGTGTCGAGTAAAATGATTAAATTTAAATTTTCTTTAGGACATATATATTGTCTTAACTTAATTGCAAGTTCATACTAGCAATATGAGACATACGTAATAACTTACTATATTTTCCCTTACCTTCACCTTACACAATATTTACTCTTACAGGGTTTAGTGTTAGATATTATTATAATTATTTTCCCCCTTTCCTTTTTTATTATTTATGTATTTTTAAATTCATTTTCTTTAAATTTATTTATTTTTAGTTTTCTCCTTACATCCTTTAAGTTAATTATAGACATACGTTTCCTATAGATCTACACCAATAACATTATAATCTAATCTACCAAATTTACCTCTAATTTTCCATATTAAACTGTGTTATTTAAATTAATTATAATTTTCCATCCTTATTACAAAACTTTCTAAGACCAATATATACAAATAAATTATTACACGACTAAATAAATACTACCCCCTAATTCAAACTTTTCTCATTTTTTCAGATTTACCCCCATAATTTGTCAATTCATTCATTTCCTTATCAATTTATCCTTCCCCCTTTTTTAAAAATATTTTTCCCCCAACAATTTCTTGGTAACCTTTATGTCATTTTTAATTTAATAACTCTTCTCAATACCCAATTAATCCTTATTTAAATTAATATTCGCATTATTATTTTAATACATTCAAGCATAAATATCTCTTCCATCATATTTCCCCCTAGTTTATACATAATAAAGCTTCTCTAATCACCACTAATTACAGGTGTACTCTGTTGTCTACTCTGATGGGCAGTGGCTCTCCAGGATCCTCTGGACAAGGTCTTTCACAGCTACCTCATCCATTTGACAGGACTTGCCAGGGACTGGACCTGGAACCTTTAGGAGCTAAATATTCATAACTTGAGAACTGAATAACAACAAAAAAAGGAGTATACAAAATCCCTAAGATGAGGACAGTAGATGATCCACCTAGCGTCAGAATTTAGGCAAGCCATTGTTAACAGCCAGCTGCTTGGGAGTCCTGCTGCAACTACTCCAGGCTGTCATCAGCAAGCAGCTGGTGATGGGCCAGGAGACGTGCACTCTGCTTCCTTACTTGCAGCTCCCTTCTAAGCTTCTCCTCCAGTGCTCAAAGGGTGGAGGAGACCTCACTTACCTGGGTCTCACCATCAGGGCTAGGTGCTGGTGGCTCTGGGTCAGCTGCTGGCTGTGAGCCTTGATTAGTCTGTAGCTCCTCTGCTGTTGGTTCAGGGCTGACTACACAAAGCTCCTCTGCACCTGAGGAGTCTCCTTCTCCTGAGGAGTCACCAGCACTGCTTGTCTCAGGCTGACCCATAACACGTAGTAATACAAAGGGATGGCATCTCCTGAAGCTACTGTCTGAACCCTGGTGCCTGTGATGATTTGCCAGCCCCGGCCCACAGTAACTACTGCATATGACCAGTTGTGCCACAAATAACTTCTGAAAGATATTTTTAATATTCTTGAATTCAGATTTAATTTCAGCTAGGTTTGTATTAAATTAAACGTATGGTATTTCAAAAAATAAAAAATGATTTTTAACCTTTTAGAGCATTGGTTTCAACAGCCTTGTTTGTGATTCACAGCAGGACAGAGGGCTTCTCTTACTTGTGTGGTCCTGCGTCTTCCTAACTCCAATCCCACAGACCAAGTTCAGGGGAAAGTTCCAGTGAAGAGAAACCTCTCTGCTACCCTTCCTTGCACACAAGACTCCCCCTCCCCATCCCATGAGCCTCTTCAGGAAATAAGAACAAGCAGAAGACAGACTTGACAACTGGGTGGTCAGCAGGCCCCTGTGACTTCACGTACTGCCAGCTGGCAACTCCTACCAGCTGGCAACTCCTACCTTACGGGCTGTGGGGAGGAAAAAAGCACATGGGCAACGGTTTTCAGTGGTCAGAGCTGGAGCTTTAGCCAAACTTGTATGTGTTTTGCATGCTAAAGCATGTTTTCTCTGACACCAGAGTTCAGCAGCCTGACAACCTAAGCTTTAAAGCAGGTTTTTAGACCTTATGGTTACAGAGGTAAGCATCGAAACAAAAGGGATCTGTCTTACTCAAATTTCGAAAGCTGGGGGATCCGAGAAAGTCTTGCAGGGAATGGAGGTACCAGTGTACATATGTAAGGGAGATTAGGCAAACTGAAAGCGACAGACCCGTGGTAAACCCAGTGAGCTTCATGGCTATGTTGGTATTTGAACCAGGCTCTCTGCAGTTCTCATCTGTGCCACTATGCTACTAAATAAAATACACACAATATATTTTAAGCTGGAGAATTTTGCTCTTTGTTGGTGTAGAATCCAAGTTTCTTTCCCTTTCATTAGACAGCCCCTGCATTAATGCCCTATGAAGGTTTCTGTCTCCAAGACTACACTATTGCTGTGCCCTAAGTGTGTTTAATCCTCACTGCCTTTCTTTTTCGTATTCCCCTTCTTCTATCCCTCACTATGTTTCCAACAAGCTTTCCACTCAACAAAACTTCATGTGATTCTTGACAGCTTCCCCTTAAGGCTTGAAGTCCAATTTATCCTTGTTAATTTCAGTTTCTGAAATCTACCAGAGCAGTCAGAAAATGGAACTCTTGGCTTGCTGCATGGATTTATGCTGCAGTTGCAAACAAACATGCTCCTTTAAGACCAATGAATTCCTATTGTAAATACATAAAGCATATTTAGTGATGGGCAGTACACTGTGATCCACAGACTCATTGCTTCAAGACAATTCCCCTAATGTTGATGGAATGACACTAAATCAACTCAGGTTATGAACCCAGGCTGCCTAAGTAAAGGTAAAGGTTTCCTTTGCTTGAAAGCTAGTCAAATCTGACTCTAGGGGGCAGTGCTCATCTCCATTTCGAAGAGCCAGCGCTGTCCAAAGACGTTTCCATGCTCATGTGGCCGGCATGACTAAACACCAAGGTGCACGGAACACTGTTACCTTCCCACCGAAGCGGTACCTATTTATCTAGGTCACCATCAATGTTTGGGAAGCTATCTTAGTAACCAGAAGGGTGGAAACTTAAATTAGTTTAAAAGATTTTTGTACAATGTCCTGCCAACCTAGCAGTTCGAAAGCAAGAAATTGCAAGTAGATAAATAGGTACCACTTCAGTGGGAAGGTAACAGCATTCCGTGCACCTTGGTGTTTAGTCATGCCGGCCACATGACCACGGAAACGTCTTCGGACAGCGCTGGCTCTTCGGCTTTGAAACGGAGATGAGCACCGCAACCCTAGAGTCGGATTCGACCGGCTTTCGAGCAAGGGAACCTTTACCTTTACCTTTTTACAATGATCAAAGTTCAGATTGCATAAATTAGCTCTGCAGCTTTTCTTCAGTCCTGCCAGAGAAACTCCCCGCTTTTCAGACATGTGTAGAAATTTCTATCCCTGGAACTTTTACTGTTGCATCCTCTGCCCATTCCTAAAATGTGCATTATGCAATTTCAGAAGTCCAGTGACACCTTAAAGAATACAGCAATGACACAGGAAGGGACTCACCAGCTGGTTGTTTTCATATACATTTTCTTTAGAAAGTGTGTTGAAATCCCTGCAAATAAAACACACAACACAGGAGAGAGTGGGATTCATTACCAGTTCACAAACAAATGTACAAGGCAAGGATCTCTGGGCAGCCATTATTCATCAGCCTTTTCAATATGTAACTTTCAGACAAGAGAATCTTTGTAGTTCAATCGTCCTCTATATTACAGACGGGTGAAGCTTCTGATTGTGCACCTTCCAAAAACACAAAGGCAGGAAGTTCAAAAGAACTTCAGCATTGGGGTCATCAATTATTCAAGTGACCTTTTTTTAAAAAAAGAGAGGAAGCACCAGAGACACTTCCACAAGGAAACATCTGCTCTACAAATACCTAGAGCAATGCATGATGCTCAAGGAAAGAACCCAATGGATTAGGTTCAAAATCCAGGCGAGGTAACAGACATTTTAACCAACAGGATTACTCCAATATATCCCATTATGTAAATTGCTTCATGCAGGGCAATTTTTCTACACAAGTTTGCAATGCACTGTAATGAACACCATCATCTATGAAGAATGTGTGTGTCCTTTGCTACGTTCAGGCACATTGGAAGGCATGACTGGAATGGATTCACAATGAATGTACACATCGACAAATAAACACTTCTATGCCTTCACACAAGAGAGCATGCACTATTTTTTGAGATGCATGGAGCATACAGCAAGATTCCAATTTGCATCAAATAGCCCTCCAAGCTGCCCCATAGCTCCCCACAATTATGTGCCTAGAGAGTCACAGCAATTCCCAGCTGAGCTTCCAAACAGTTCAGGGAGCACGGGTCTCAGCACACGTCTGAGAGTCTCTTTGTGGTCCCCAACTCCGACTGTTCTGTCATTATGAAACTGTTCCCTTCCAATGTTGGGTTGTAGACTTCCTTCCCCATTCACCGACAATTAATTTTTTTTAAAAATAAAAACTTTTCAAAATTAAAAACCCAGCAGAGATCTGCAAACAGACACAGCATATCAATTAATGTCATTTAGTTCGGCCACCTTTGTGGTTTTAAAAAATGGTATGAGCCTTATTCTTTTACAGAAATTGACTGCACTCACAGTAGCACATTTTAGCACAGAACAACAAACCGTCCACAGTCACCAACTCCTACCCTAATGCCATCCTGTTCTGTCCTGTTAGTCCTTCCAGTGACAATACTATAACCATACAGACACTGCCCACTTCTCCTTGTGCTCTGCCAAGACTTTCAGCGTCTCAAAGTTTCATCTCCGTTTCTATGTAGTTCCTAGTTGTTGTGGGTGTGGGGGGGGGGAGGTGTTACAGAAGAGCCAACTAATTTTACCACGTTTCCAACATGTGATGCAACCGAAGGAATTCAGCAAGTTAGGACATGGTCTGCCAATGTCTGAGATGTTACACATGCACCATAATAGCAATCATGATTGGTTATGATGGCAGCATCCGTTCGATCAGCTCAGCAATTTTCAAACAAAACCTTTCATTTAGCATCTCCTTGCTCCTGAGAGGAAAGCAAAAAACATCCCCACCTTGTGTATGAGATAACCAGCAATGAAATTAAGGTTGAGGCCAAGCCACCTTTGCCTACCAGGAGGAATATTTAGCTGGATGAAGATTTATTTGGGAGGGGATTTTTGCTGCAACCATTTTCAGTTTTGCCAAGCAAGCAGCTCAACTGAATTAAAGAGCTGGAGGTAAAAAAATTGATCAAATCAGTAAGCCATTCTGCAACAGTTCTGGTCAATAACGCAGACAAGCTGGAGGGCCATCTGCAGAAAGGAGAGAGAAGGGGTGGTTGGCCATTCTTCAGCCTGTGCCAATTAGGGTGTTTGAACAAGTTCTCTCGCCACAGGCACTCATTTCCTGTGCACTTCTCACTGCTGGAATAGCAAGAAGTATCTGTCTCTTTATAGTGTGGACTACAAATCTACAAACTACACAAACAATCCTTTCCTTCCTTTCCAGCCTGCATGCTGCATGATGTTGGATCAGGGCAGCAAGTATATCCAAACACAGCAGGTTAGATGCTTTAGAAGCAATAATTAAGCTTGGCATACAAAAATACACCACAGGCAAAATATAAAGAAGGTGTTGGTATTGATATATGGTAGCTAGAAGGCTCATGGGCCAAATCCAGCTTTGTGCCTTACTGGCCCCAGGACTAAGAGTCATGCTCCTAACATCCTTCAGCTCACAGAGAAGAGAGGAAGAGGAAGTAGTTACCATCACAGATGATTTAAGATATTATTTCATGACAGGCAATCATTAGATTGTCTATGTCATAGCACTGCACAATATACACAGGGAGAGCCTATGCAGCTGGAAGGCCTTGGCCCATCATTCCCTGCCTCCATAAACTCTAGCGGTGTAGACAATTGAGATGCCGACCACTACTCAGGTGGAAAAAAATTTCAATGCCTGCTACTATTACAAATAAGGCTGTGCATGTGCCCCACACAAACAGGAAAAGATACAGAATGCAATACTAAGGTACAGAATTCCACTTCCTCAAAAAATCCACTTTCATTGTGTGTTTTTTTTTAATGAAAGCATTTCTAGCCCTCCAAGTATATCTAGAAGTTACAGCTGAAAGGATGTGGGAACCAGCTGAAATCTCACAACTCAGAGAGATTGCTGAATAAGATTCCCCATGATCAGTAGGCAGGATGGTAACACCCTGCATAGCACTGGGCAGCAGAAGCAGAATATAGTAGCAAAACAATACACAAAAATTCAGACTAAATGGCGCCAAGTAATAAACTTGAAGTATTTTACACAGGCTGCAGAATTTGAGCTTATTTATGTATTTACTTCATTTATACCCCATTTTTCTCCCCACTGGGGACCCAAAGCAGCCTATTCTCCCCAGTCTCCCCTTCTCCATTTCATCTTCGCAACGACCCTGCAAGGTAGCTTAGGCTGAAAATGTGCAACAGCCCAAGGTCACCCAGCCAGCTTCCATGGCAGAGAAGGGGACCTGAACCCAGGTCTCCCAGATCCTAGCGCAACACTGTGACCACTACACTATGCCGGCTCTCAATTTATTTATTTTTAGCACAGAATATATAACAGCCTGATCATAGGGTCTCTCTAACCCGCGGGCATCAGCTAAGAATACATGAATGTGCAGAACGTCATAGTCTCTTAATTTTGCTGTGGCTTGAGCTGTTGATTCTGGTTCGCTAAATCTTTCATAGAACGGCCCATCCCGGCCTTGCAACTGTGGGCTATTTACAGTCCCCACCAGAACCCATGAATAATCTGTGCTACTTTATAAATACAGTTCAGAAGAGAGGGTCTGCTTTTGATCTGCCTGAAGGAGTGACTTTTGACGATTTCTTTCCAGCCTTTGATCCTCCCGCTTCCAAATCAGGACATGCTAAAGTGGTTGAAATGATTCAACGCTCCCCTTAGATGTCGCTTGGAAAAATCCTTTCTTAACATGCCATGGCCTTGTAAGGTCCTGTGTTTCCAGTCTGCAACACAGCTCACCCACTTTAACGGCAAAGTGCTTAGTTAGACCATCTGCTAGGAAAGAGATTTACGTCTGTGGATGTTTAACGGCAATGATTTCTGCTTAATGGGATAGTAATTTCTGTTTCAAGAACAGACACATTTCAGCTTTGCTGACTGTAACTCTTCTGAACCTCTTGCTCTGACGCTGTCTCTGGCCATGTGCTCAACAGCTGCCACATGTGTTTCAAAAGCATTTGAATCGTTCATTGTCCCCATATATGTCAGTTGCACGCCCAAGGTCTGTGGCAGCTGAGAGAAGCCCTTGGCTCTGCCTACACAACAGACCAGGCCTTCTCCACCCTGTGCAGACAGAACCGTGTCCAAATTGCTCGTTATACACTTGTCATGGGCAGCTTGCTCTCCTGCAGATTTAACTAAGAACTAATCTTTCTGTGGCACCTCTGAAAACAATTCAGAAACGATACAGGGACCAGCAGAGAGTGGCAAATATTTCAAGGTCCTGTCATTTATCACAGTTAACATCTACAAAATATACACCCATATCTAATCTGTTTTATTTCTATCTTTCTCTTGGCCCAAGGTGGTGTACACAGTTCTCCCCTCCCTCACAAGAACCCATGAGCTAAGTTAGGCTGAGAGTGTGTGACTGGGTCAAGGGCACTGAGACGGCTTCATGACACAGGGGGATTTGAACCCAAGTCTCTCCGGTTCTACTCTGACACTCTAGCCATTATATGAGGCTGGTTCATCTTTTACTTATAACGTGTGGAAATTGTGTTGTAACCAGGTTAAGTTAAATTGTATTGTAACCAGGTTTAAGTTTAATTAGGTAAAGGTAAAGGTTCCCTTGCTCGAAAGCCAGTCGAATCCGACTCTAGGGTTGCGGTGCTCATCTCCGTTTCAAAGCCGAAGAGCCAGCGCTGTCCGAAGACGTTTCCGTGGTCATGTGGCCGGCACGACTAAACACCGAGGCGCACGGAACGCTGTTACCTTCCCACCGAAGTGGTACCTATTTATCTACTTGCAATTTTTTGCTTTCGAACTGCTAGGTTGGCAGGAGCTGGAACTAGAGACGGGAGCTCACTCCATCTTGCGGCACCCGGGTCTTGAACTGCTGAACTACTGACCTTCCACAGCCTGCAGTTCAGCGTCTTAACCACTTGAGCCACCGCAGTTTAATTAGATCATGTTTTATTCTATAAATGTTGTTTATTGTGTAAACTGTAAAACTGGTTATGTGTTTGGTCAAATGACTGTAATAATAAAGAACTGAACTGAACTTATAACATAGACCAGCATTATTATTATTATCACATTGCAGAGAGAGACACACTCAACAGGTAGCACGTGAGGTATTAGTGCCTCGCCAGAGGCTACTTCATGAGAAGAACTGATAGGGACTTAGCCAAAGATCCATTGAATCCTGCAGTTTGTCTCTCCAAGTGGCCAACCAAATCATGCCTTGGGAAGCTTTTAAGATGGAAATAGCTACTACCAGTTGCTTGTCTGTAGCATCTGTTAACAAGTGCTATACTCTGACTAAATGCCATTGTTAACTACCACAGCTAATAGCTATTGATATCCTCCATGAATCTGACTGATTAATTTGAAAGCCATCCTGTAGAAATGGTGGGGAAGGGGGAGCAGCAGATGAAGAGGCCTAAAGGAAGGTGACATGCCTTAAATCATTATTTGCACGGCTGGCTTATTTCTGTTTTACTTAACAAAAGCAATAAGAGTTATTGATAGATGGAGGGCATCTCAGTGAGGTCTGCGTATAGATGTTCCTCACAACTGCTTTAATGCTGGCAGGGCATAAGCACTTACCTGTGATATTTTTGCCCTCAAGCAACATCTCTTTTAAACTGGGCAGCTACCATGTAAAGCAGGTACCCCTGCTTAGGTAATATGCCACAGGCCAGTAGCTGGGGCAGGAGTGGCACTAGCTTGCTTGTTAAGCAATGCCGTTTAAACAAGACACATTGCACAAGCATGAAGTCCTCCAAATGAACTCCTTTGCCTCACCAACATCACTTGAAATCAGAGCTAAACCTGGGATGAGGAATTTCCCCCTCTGCAACAGCACCAGACAATTCTCCCAGTTACTTCATGAGGTCATAACAAAGCACCACACACATGCAACTTCCCAATAACAGGCAGTCCAAGGAGACACTGAAGGATGAAAACTGGGTCACATTCGTTCATCTCTCACCCTTGTCAACTGATGTTTCCTACACAGTATCCTCTGAGGCTTTGTTCCCACACGACATATTTATAAATAGCAATAAGGAAGGAAGAAGCATATTGATTGAGCCAATGCAGGAGCTTCTCAAAATAAAAGGAAGAAGAGACATTAATAGTCACATGCAAGAACATGTTCGAAAAGCTACAATAATACTAAACAGGACATGAAAGGGAAGGATGCTATCATCACATAGCAAAGCAGGGAGCACAATCTGTCCAGTTCTAGCAAAAGGGTTAACCAGCAAGGTGTGTCAGAGGAAAGCCCATGGTGTGCTAGCCTGGATGAGGCAGTTCAACCGACCATACGTTGTTCATGGATCTTGGAATTTAAATTCTATGAGGCCCTTTAAGAGCTGCCAAGCCCTTCCGTGCTATCACAGCAACTAAGCCAATGGCAACAACAAGCCAAGTAGACACTATGATGTCACAGAAGATCAGCCAAAAGCAAAGCGGAGCAGAAAGGGAGGTCAGTGGTCTCAGAGGAACCCCAGACTCAGAGTTCAGTGTGATTCCTTCAAGCCCTTTTTGATGAAACTGGGGTAGATCTCTCTAAGACCTCCTAACTAGATTCCACAAGCTCCCCCCTGTATCATGGAGGAATAACTTATCCATTCGACACAATTTCCAGAAAGGCAGTCATGCTAATGGGTTTCAGCAAAAGTAAATAGGAATTGTATACTTACAAGTTTTTAGTATAGTATAAGCTTTTGTGGACCAGAGCTTATCAGATGCCTGTAGTGGGTTCCCACTAGGCAGACATAGGTATACTGACAGATTCAGGTGGGTAGCCATGTTGATCTGAAGCAGCAGATCAAAGTTTGAGTCCAGTGGCACCTTTAAGGCCAACTAAGTTTTATTCAAGGTAGAAGCTTTTGCGTGCACGCATACTTCTTCAGATACAATAAATGGAAATTACCAGCCCATACATATAAGTAGAGGGTGAGCAGTAAATTAGCATACAGCATAATGAAGATGTTTAACAGATTCAAGGACCAAAAAGGAATAACAAGCTTAGTTTATATGGTTACCATTTGTTTGGGTTTAATTTTGGGGAAAGCATAGTGAAGGAAATAAATATGTCAGAATTGGAGACTGATGGGCAGATGTATCCTTAATTGTGAAATGCTGAGAGTAATTAACCGAGACCCTGCCATTACGCTCCATCCATCTCCTAGATTAAGAGGAGTTACAAAGGGGAAAAGCGTAGACAGTTTGAAGGAAAAAGTGGTACCACATACATGAGACACCCTGCATCCGCACAACTGTCCCTTAAATGCACCCTTTGCATCCCATTTTACTCAGTATGGGTGTCCAAAGGAAGAATTCGATCTCCTTACCCTTTCAATTGAGGATGAGGTGTAAAATCTCAAATCTCATTGAGAGAGGCAGACTATAAATGGAGTAAATAAAAAAAAATAAATATATCTAATTTGGATCAGAGAGTGCAGAGTCAGTTACTGCGGAGAAGGGTGTGACCTTGTGCATACTGTATTCGTGACAACAAGGTTTCCCATACATATCAGTTACTACTGGACCTGTGGCTCCCCCCCCCCTCCCCCCTTGACTCTAGGGCTCTTTCCCCCTCCTCGTCCTCCACCTCTTCCCTCAAACTCTCCCAGGAGAAGCACTCCGGGTTCTCTATCCAGCAGCGGCCGCAGCAAGTTCCTCCTTGGGCCAGTACGTTGCTCAGGCGAGCTCGGGGCTTCTGGGCCTGGTCCCGGAGTAGCGGGGGGTGGGGTGGGGGGAGAGGGGGACGCCCGTGGGGCGGTCGGGCGGTCGTCCGTACTCACAGCAAATCAGGCCGATTCCTATGGAGGATGGCGCAAAAGGCCAGGCCGTCCCGGAAGGAGCTGCTGAAATCTTGGATCTCCACGCCCGGGTAGCCCTCGCACTGGCGGCGGCACCAGGCCTGCAAGGTGCTTCGGGGACCCGACATCGAAGGGGATCCGGGCTCAGGGAGCCAGTGGCCGGGAGAGCGGCATGGATGGGGCGGAGAGGCAGGCAGGCAGGCAGACGCGGGTGTCCGTCCGGCCAAGCTGGACGCACCTCCGATCCGGGCGGCTCTAGGCGGGTCTGCTGTGCTGTGCGCTCCCGGCGGGGCTCCTTGCCCGTGGCTGGCCGAGGGGGGCTGGGCCTCTCCTCCGGTGTCTTCTTCGCTCAGGTTCTCTCCCGGCTCCCCCCCCCTACCCCCGGGGGGGGGCTCCTCCTTCTCCCGCCCAGCAACACCGCCGGGCTCTGCTCAGACCTGTCACGGCTGCGGCTTCTCCGCCCATGATCCCCGCGCCGCCGACCCAGGCACAGCTCGCCTCTTACTCATCATCCAGCGAGAGCGGGAGAAGCCGGCCAGGAAGCTGCTGTCGCCCCGCCGGCCGTGGCTGCGCGCGTGGAAGGAGGAGGAGGAGGAGGAGGAGGAGGGGGCTCCGGCATGACAACAAGGGCGTGGGGGGGGGGGCAGTTCAAGCGCAGAGGCAGGAGCTCGCGACGGACCGAGGGGGGGGGGATGGATGACTGGGGCGAGCACGGTCCGAGGGGGCTGCTGATCTCTCCTAGTTCTCCTCTCCCGGCACGCTGCAGAAACTCAATCTGTAATACGCCCCAGTAGTCGCCGTCCTGGGCGAAGAGGTCGCAAATCAGCCTTCACTGGTCGCCTATCACCAAAATGCTCCCCACCCCAGCAGTGTACAGTTTATACACCAAATCCGACTCTTGTGTCCCACCTTAATCGAGTATAGTGATTCTTGTACAACCACGTTAGTTAATCTGTCTAGCTGTCTGTCTAGCAAATGTTTCCCCACCTTTCTGCCAAGGAGCCCAGGAACACATACAGGGTTCTCCCTTCCCCATTTTATCCTTACAGCCACCCTGTGAGGTGGGTTGGGCTGAGTGGACCTGTGTGACTAGCCCAAGGTCACCCTACTACAACGTTAATGTAAAGAATGGGAATGACTTGGACCCGAATCTCCAAGATCGTAGTCCAACACTAAACCCTGCACCTCACTAAAGGTTAACACTTTTTATTCAAAAATATATAGGAGGAGGGAAGAATGGCTTCCATAATTCTGCCCCAGACATACAGTGATCTAACCAACAAGTACAAACGCATCGAGATGACTGGGCACGTATTTCAATTTTATTAAAATAATATCAACAAAAATATATTTAATGGACTGCATCACATTAAGTATGTTTACACTGATTTGGAGTGCCTGCTTCCACTCTATAACAAAAACCTCTGCCTGTTGGCTGGAAAAAAACACTCTCACTTACTTATTTAAATACACCCTGACCTCTAGGGCTGAGTTCAACTAATCTTGCTGCAGATAAGAACAGGGTGTGGACATAGAAAGGGGGTGTAGAGAGCTACGTGCGCTATCATTGTGATATACATTCTGGCTGCCTAGTGAGTCTCTTCTGTTATGTACCATAGCTACAGATTTGGCCAGCACAAATAAGACATTTACTTCATTTATACCCTACCTTTCTCCCCAATAGTGACCCAGAACAGCATATATTGTTCTCCTCTGTTTTATTCTCACAATCCTGGGCAGTAGGTTAGGCTGACCACATGTGCCTGGCCCAAATTTACCCAGCAAGCTTCCATGGCAGAGTGGGGATTCAAACCTGGAGTCTCTCAAATCCCAGCCTAACAGTCTGTCCACTATATCACACAGGTCCACCCATTGGGTGACGGGGTATTTCCCCAGGAATCAGTAAAAAAAAAGAGAGAGGTAACTGGTTATTAGGCGCTCCTGCTTGCCATAGATGGTTGCACATCTGCCCCAGCCTAGCCAGCCAGTTTGACAGTCTAGGAATAAAGGGCAATGTGTGGCGGTTGCTAGGCTCTTACAGGAGGTATGATGCTGCCTGCCCCAGTTTGCTAAACAAAGCCCTACAGGGGAGGGGAGAGAAGAAAGCATGGGGACAGAGATACAGTCCTAGGCACTTAACTGTGGGCATCTAGCCCAAGATGGAGTATCTAGTTCACGATAAATGTTTAGCTTCAACCTCAGCTGTTCCAGAACAATCTCGGCCATTAGCTTAATTAGAAAACATTTGCACTGCCTGGAGTCTCTAATAATTGTTTCTTATTTAACGTGTCAGAGAACAAAACGGAACATTCATATTGAAATCAGTGGGAGAGTAGTCTTTAGCCAATGGATTTGAAGAAGAAGAAGGAGGAGGAGGAGGAGATTGGATTTATACCCCGCCCTTCACTACCCAAAGGTGTCTCAGAGCGGCTTATAAACTCCTTTCCCTTCCCCTCCCCACAACAGACACCCTGTGAGGTAGGTGGGGCTGAGAGAGCTCTAACACAAACTGCCCTTTTTCAAGGACAGCTGTGCCAAAGCTTGTGACTGACCCAAGGTCACATCAGCAGGTGCAAGTGAGGAGTGGGGAATAAACCCGGTTCTCCCAGATTAGAGTCTGCACACTTAACCACTACACCAAACACACAGCTTTCCCCCCACCCATTTAAATTCTACAGTTCTCTGAAACTAAATAAATCCTCATGAATCACATGCCCTATAACTATGAAATTTCAACCCATTGTACCTGGCCACACAAACATGCAAAAACATATCTTAGTCCACTCCAAGCCATAAAATGAATGTGTATAAGATATACTTTTACCTATTGCCCAGATCTAAGTGGTAAAAAGTTCCAGGAGCAGGGCTACGTGCAATATCTTCTTTTGGATAAGGGGCCACTAGAGACTTACAGTGTTCTTTACAATATTTGTTTTACTTACAAACTTTATTTGTTGCTGATAAACATTAGGGAGGGTGGCCTTGTTGGTCTGTAGCAGAACAGCTAGATTTGAGTCCAGGGGCACCTCAGAGACCAACAAGATTTTGAGGGTATGAGCTTTTGGGAATTGAAGTTCCTTTTGTCGGATTCCTTAGATAACACCTCGGGCACATGACTCACAGTGATCAAGGTAGCCAATTTTACAATAATATACTGCAAAACATGCATGTAAGGTCATGTGTTCAGTAAGATAAGGGGTCTTCTCTTAGTGAACATTTTTGTACGGATTAGGTAGATATGAGGCAAAGGTGGTTTTCTTCCAAAAATTGCATCACTGCAATTACTGTGTGAGAAGGTAAGAGTAAGACTCCAGTAGCACCTTAAAGAGCTGGCCTGCCAAGCTCTCATGTGTTGCTGCTCAATTCTTAGGATAAGGGGAAATAAGGAAACTTCTCCATGAAGCTGCAGTTTCAGTGCATTGGTTTGGGGAAAACACTATTGGTTCAAGATTTCTCCCAGGAAATCCATTATAATACTGGTCAGACCAGAGATACTGGTATGAGGAGTCACAGAAGGTAGGTGTGGAAGGGTGTGTTCAAGGCAAAGCCCTGCCTTCCTTTTTACAAACAGATTATTTTGGCTCTAACAGTTAGCAGTACTGCAATTAACTAGTTATTCTGCAGGCAATTACAGAAAACAGTGGCATTTTGTGAAGCAGCAGGCACAATGGTGGTACTGTAAACTGGCCCAACAGAAATGCCGGGGGTGAGCACAAATTAAAAACAGACAGTCAAGAAATCTAGAATATTAGGGATTTCTTTTGGAGGCTGCTGCAGACGTGTCCTAACCTAGCCAGAAAATGTCCCTTTCACTATGGTCTGCTTACCATCACTGATATGCTTTTGAGCACTTGGTGTCTTGCTTAGTGCTTCGCGGAGAGGACCTGTTCTTCTTGTGCCTATGGATCTTACCCAAAGACACAGTGTCCTGAAGGGCACAATGGAGGCCAAACTTGACTACTTTGCATTTCAGTACATATTCACTAGGAGCACCTCTACCATGGCCAATTAATTTGCTTTACAAAATGATCACTGTTAGACGATTAAATCATGCCTTGAATCTGTACTTTGTTGGATATTGTGTTGTTGTTGACTATAGCAATAATTTGCAGGTGGATTGTCTTTTGTACAGGAAAGTCCAGCCACAAGTGATAGCTGTACTCAAGGCAAAGACAGCACAATACTCAATGATAAGTGAATGCAACCAAAGTCACAAAACCTTTTGCTTCACAAAAGGGTGTCTTGTCCGTGTTAAAGACATTGCTGGAGTTATGAAGTATAATAATCACTTGACTACATAAAACTAAATGCACTGTCTTTGTATTTTTATCTTGATAATATCCAAGAATATATCCTTGACATTTGCTATGAATTCAGTTCAAATGGGTCCTGTGTGTCTTGTCTGAGAATTACAAGAGGCGGGACCCGTGATATTCACGGGGGGGGGGGGAGTATTCCCCACTGCAGAAGCAGGAGACATGGCAGCAGGTGAGCCCAGCTTTCTCCCTCCCCCTTCCCTCCACAGTGGCAGCAGCAAGGCTGGCCTGCCAAGCTTTCTCCTTCCCCCCTCCCTCCCCAGCAGCGGTGGCAGCAAGGCCGGCCTGCACACCAAGCTTTCTCCCTCCCCCCCCAGCAGCAGCGATGAGGATATCCACATGCAGGGGGCGCCTTAGCTATTAGATATATAGATTCTAGATGTGACCCCAGCATCACCATGTGTTTTAGCCTTCTCTGCACCCTAATTCTCCCTCTAGTGTTAGATGGCTATCCAAAAATAATGTATTCGTTACACCCCAGAAAAATGGTAGAGAGAAAAAAAAATTCTTGTTGAAGAAAATAGAGCCTTTAACCTCAGTTTGCACATGTTTTAGGGATAGAAGAGAGTATGTTAGTAAGGTTAATGGTAGAAGATGCCACAGAATGGGTTATAGTATTTCGGCATCAGATGCTTCTGTGGCCCTGTTTGATAACTAGCTTGAGTGGAAGGCCAACTTGGGGGATGGGGCAGGGTCCCTTTTCCCTCTTTTCCACCTCTCCCCTCCCTCTCTCACACAGACTTGAGTGGGTACAGGGAGGCATTTCACAGCCCAAGAAAGGTGAGAGACAGGTCAGAACACGCACAGAAACTTACATGGTTCAGACAGTAAGTGTAACTAGACTTGTACTGCATATACAAACTGACAATATCTCTGTGTATATATGTGTGTATGAACACAGCAAGTAAGATCCAGTAATTAGAAGCAGATGCTTGCTTATTTAAAGGCAATCAATGCCTAGGCCACCATATGTTCCCTGGGGGTGGAATCCTTACATATGAGGTAATATTTTAGCATATCTATTGGTTTGACTACAATATTTTGGGAGGACCATAAAAAGGCAAGTTTTTTTTTAAAAAAAGAGCAGATGTGTTAACAAAACAAATTGCAAAGACAGTATACTTTTCTCAGCTGTAATGCACTGATGGATTTGAGGCAGCTCAGTACATATTTTATAATTAGCAGAGCTGGCCCACAAGAGAGGCAAGCCTGATACCAAAATACAAAGCAGAATGTGGCAAACAATCCTGGTCATGGTCACATAGCAAGGTGAAGGCAGAATCAAGTTTGAGTTCCTTGTGCCATATAACAGTAGTGTCTGAAAGTTCCTCCTTTTCATTTTGCTGGAGTTTCTAGCTGGGTCTCTTATAGCTCCAGAGAAACGTTTGAATGTGAAAAAGAGGTACCCTGTTAAAGCTTTAAAAAAAGAGCCTCAGGGTAGGTTATTGCCATATCCAGTACCCTGATGCAGCCTCCTGCACAAGTAGATGACACAGTGGACAGTTTGCACTGCCATGCTTACCTAGGCCCTGTGAACTGGCTGCCCAGGACTTGAGCTGTTTTAGACTATAATTTTGCCTACAGAACCACACTACTGTCAGTTCTTGATCCTGTCTTGTCACCCTTTCATAGCCATGTCCTTACCCAAATATCTGGAATTCTGTACAGAACCTTAATAAAACTAGCAAATCTGCACAGTTTATGCCAAGTGCAAAATATTGGCACCCTGACTTTTCTTTTGCCATCAAGTTGCAGGCAACTTGTGGCAACCCTGCTGTGTTTTCAAGGCAAGAGACATTCAGAGGTGGTTTGCCGTTGCCTGCCTCTCTGTAGCAACCCTGGTATTATTTGATGGTCTCTCATCCAAGGCTGACCCTGCTTAGCTATGCTGGTCACCAGAGACACAAACCTAGTTGGTCATGTACTTCTGCATGCCCCAGTCGATGCCTGTCATTAAGCTGCAGGATATTTTTCATAATATATCAGACAATACAGCTATCTAGATCAGGAAAGAGGTTAAAAGGGAGGTTTTCAAAGGCATTCTGTGGTAGGTGCCCCTGCGCATGTTGGGGGCGGAGGTGTGAAAATCCCATTTTGAGCTTTGTACATCACCAATCGGGTCAGCTCAGGTGCACTGGATCCTATGGGTGTGATGCACAGAGACCATGACGAAGATATGCCCCTGCGGGGTCTGAGGCTTCCAGCAACTGAATGGCATGGAGTACTCAAGATGAAATTAATGCAAGCCACTACCAATAGCGAGATTCCCAATGATGAGCACAATTCTCAACATTCAGATAGAGGGAAAAACAGGCATGCCGGCATCACATAATACAGTCCCTGGGGATGACAAGGATATTTTGATTCTCTGGCTACCTCCACCTTGAAGTATATCTACTCTGTGTATCCTTTGGGGGCAG
Source organism: Gekko japonicus (assembly GCF_001447785.1). NCBI lineage: Eukaryota > Metazoa > Chordata > Lepidosauria > Squamata > Gekkonidae > Gekko > Gekko japonicus. Next base: position 1,243,611 of record NW_015162489.1, on the reverse strand, counting down.
TGCATCTTTCATAACAGTCTCAATAAAAATATAAAAGAAACTGATTTATAGTGGGTCAGGCGAACGGTCCCTCTATTCTGCCAGCCGTGACTGGAGCAGCAGACCTCAAATGTGGCTATGCAGGGATTTTCCCCAGCCTTGCTGGGCACAGAGACTGTTTAAGCATCCCCAGGCAATAAGAGACAAGCTCAAATGGGTCTAGCAGGGCAGCAGAGTGGGAGAAAGATGTGACCCATGAATGCAATCCACAGATGCATGTGTGGGAAGATGCCATTGGGATTGTCTAGTAGGGTGTAATGCTACCAGTTCTTGACTTTTAATATAAAGGTCAGAAAGACTAGGGCTGTAGGGATATGGTCACACATGCAAGAAATGTCAGGGTACACACCCTTGTTTATTTCTCCGAGGTCTCAACTCCACTTCCTTCTGCTACCCAAAGTTATTTGTTTACGGGGAGGCATGGATTCTGAGATATAATAGAATTACAAGTTCCTTCCTAGGCAGTGGCTCTGTTCTGGGCATTCACTAACAGCCTCTGGTGAACCCTTGATCACACAACACAAAACTAGTCAGAATACCTAAAAAGGCTGTAATGATCAGGCAAACAAGCCTATGGTCAAATGTCCAAGGTTTACCTTTGAGCTGATTTTAACACAGCACCAGGTATGTAAGAAAGTCGTGCCCTGCTGTGTTCCACATGAAGCTGCCACACTTGGGCACACAGTGTTATTAGGCCACCGAGCTGGAGCCCGGCTGACACTGAAGGATTAATAGTGGAGGACTCAGTTTAAAGTACAGCCGTGGCACTACACGGATAATTCTTCTCTCTCACCCATTAAAAGCAAACTTAATTTTGTTCGTTTTCCCTGCCCCTGCAGAGCTTCCTGTTTGAAGAACTGATACTATCCTAACTTATAGCAGTAATGTAAATCGGCCAGTTTTATTCCAAAATCCCATTAGAGAAACTTGCTTCTTTCAGACCTGGCAAGGACACTTTTCCATATTCAAACATACCATCCTCCAGAATGTGTTGCACCAGCGGAGCCTGGAGCTGGGAATTAAAACAATGTCCCTCTACACAGGCTTCAACGGCCTTTCAACAATTGGACCGTTGATGTGGCTGCATGCTCAGAATTCCTTCAGCCTCGGCTGGTGCCAGGCACAGACTCTGACGGAGCCCACAGTCCTCCCTTACTGCAAAAACCAACTGGTCTGGTTTATTTCCAGAAGATCAGTTGTGGTAAAGGAACATATCCGCAGCTTTTAGATGCACAAGTGTGTAATGCATGGCGTGTCTGTTCCCACACAAAATCTTCAGAAGCACAAAATGCAGAATGCCCACACTGGAGCATTTTGTGCACAAGTGCCAACCTTGAACATATTTACTATTCCTGCTCAAAATATAATATGCAGTACCGAATCCTGCTTTCCCCCCAAAAAATGGCTAGGCAGAGAACTCCATACTTCTGTAAGAAGCTTAAGGCTACACTCTGACGTTAATTTACTTGGGCAGAGCTTAGGAGCAAGTTCAACTGAACTAAATGGATCTGGCTTCCAAGCAAGCAGGCCTTTACGAAGGGTTATGATGCCTCTGCAGCACTACCCTACTTATTAGAAAACAAGTACTATAGAAATTGTCAGGATTTACTTCCAAATAAATACAGGTAGGGTTGAAAGATAAAGCTCTTTAGTTCTACTTTAAACTTGTTGGAGGAGGAAGGGGGGGGGAGGAAAGTGTGAAGTTGCAGCCAATTTATGGCAACCCCATAGGGTTTTCAAGGCGAGAGGAACAGAGGTGGTTTGCCATGGCCTGCCTCTATACAGCAATCCTGGACTTCCTTGCTGGTCTCCCATCCAACCACTAACCAAGGCTGCCCCTAATTAGCTTCAAAGATCTGACAAGATGGACTACCGTGAGCCATCCAGGTCAGCGCTGGTTGGAATAAGATGCTGGTTGGAAGTCGTTACTTGCAATTATGATCACTAGCAAAATAGTTCCCTGCATGTGAGGAACCCCTGATAGGTAGGGCCAGCCATACCCATCACACTCATCTGCCACAGGGAAGGAACTTTTTATTTTGCCCCTTTGTGGACCAACCAAACCCTCTGCTGTGGATCATGCAGTCCCATTTCTTCTTGACTGTTGCTTTCTGTGCATGAACACCTGCCAGCCAAACTCCCCACCCCAAATGCTGATTTTTTTTTCCCCCACCCCAAATGCTGATGAGAAATTAGTCTGAGAAATACTGCATTAGTGTAGGAGCTACGGTGGCTCAAGTGGTTAAGACGCTGAACTGCAGGCTGTGGAAGGTCGCTAGTTCAGCAGTTCGAGACCCGGGTGCCGCATGATGGAGTGAGCTCCCATCTCTAGTTCCAGCTCCTGCCAACCTAGCAGTTTGAAAGCAAGAACTTGCAAGTAAATAGGTACCACTTTGGTGGGAAGGTAACAGCGTACCGTGCACCTTGGTGTTTAGTCATGCCAGCCACATGACCACGGAAACGTCTTCAGACAGCGCTGGCTCTTCGGCTTTGAAACGGAGATGAATACCGCAACCCTAGAGTCGGATTCGACTGGCTTTCGAGCAAGGGAACCTTTATCTTTATCCAGCAAAGCAAACAGACATTTGCAACCTGTCCAGACAATCCTCTGTGACAGAACCTCCCTCTCTTGTCAAGATTCATGCCTAGTATATACCTTGAAACGACTAAAAGTAAAAGCAGAAAGTACCAGAGCAGGATTATAGCTGAACATCAAGAAGACAGAAGTAATGAATACTGGGGAATTACATAACTTTAAGGCTGATGAAGAAACTGAAATTGTTCCAAGATTCCTATTCCTTGGCTCCATCATCAACCAAAAGGGAGACTGCAACCAAGAAATCAGAAGGAGATTGAGACTGGGGAGGGCAGCTGTGAAGGAGCTAGAGAAGATCCTTAAGTGTAAAGGATGTGTTGCTGGTGACCAAGATCAAGTGAAGTCATGCCATAGTATTCCGCATTACTGTGTATGGGTGTGAAAGCTGGACAATGAAGAAAGCTGACAGGAAGAAAGTAGATTCCTTTGAAATGTGGTGATGGAGGAGAGTTTTACGAATATCGTGAATCACCAGAAAGACAAATAAGTGGATTCTAGATCAAATCAAGCCCAAACTCTTCATAGCAGCTAAAATGGCTAAACTGAGGCTGTTGTACATTGGTCACATTATGAGAAGACATGAGTCACTGGGAAAGACAATAGCACAGGAAAAATGGAGGCAACAAGAAAAGAGGAAGACCCAACATGAGATAGATTTAATAAAAGAAGCCACTGCCCGCAGTTTGAAAGACACGCAGATGGCTGCTAACAATAGGATGTTTTGGAGAAAGTTAATTCATAGAGTTCCCGTAAATCAGAAGTGACTAGACAGCACTTAACACACACCTATGCCTGCAATCAGCTGCCAATGAAGACCAATACAGAATGTGAGGTAGACATTTTAAAATCTTCTCCCTTTGCAGGTAAAGTAATTGTGTGTATTCTGCCCAAGCAAATAAAAATCAATCCAGTGGCTAGAGTAACGCACATGGAAATGTGCGCACTTACTCTGCACAATATTCTGCAGACTCCAATGATCAGTGAGTCTAAGTTCTTGTGCTTTTCTGTCAATGACCAGGGAGGCAGAAGAAAACTGGGAGACAGCAATGTAAGACCGGTCTTAGTACTGTCAGAAAGCATAGCCACAAGGGGGGGGGGAATGGGAGAGCAGCAAAGAACTGACAGATGTGTTCAACCCTACTCTGATTCCTAAGCTTCTGAGGCATTGCTGAGTCATTTGCAAACATTATTCCACAACATGTGCAAGACATTTTTTAAGAGGAGGAGGAAAGAGACAGGCAACTTGTCTGGATGCCAAATTCTAAGACTGTCAATTTCATTTTAGAATTGTGAACCTGTAAGGTGATGGATAAACACTGCCCTGGTTATGCTTATTTCACAAAGTTTTGCAGGTTTCCAATTTATGCATGAACACAGCTTATTGCAAGATGCCTCTCAGAAGGCAAAAAAAAATTTCCCAACCAATTCTAACCTCAGATCGAATAAACAAAGATAAAAGCTATTTGCAACTGCAGCTTCTGTACATGGAGGGCAAATGGAAGGGACTGGAAACAAACTGCTTGTGTTCTTTCCACAGTGCTTTCTCATCATTGAAACAACCCTTCCCAAACACCTGCTGTTTTCACTCGTACACTGACAGCTATTGTAAGATAAGAAGCAACTAGAAATAGATTGGCTTCTGTTCCCTAAAAGTTTAAAGGCAACCTGAAAGCACTGCTCCAGTGCTACCTGATCCATTGTGGAGGACTTTCAAAGGGACCAATAAGCCATTGTTCATTTCAGCATATTTGGTAAAAAAATTATATTGGGAATTTATATATAAAATTCACTGCCAGTGCCTTATCTAGATTTAACATGAAAGGGGGACCTTTTCATGTTAAATCTAGATAAGGCACTGGCAGTGAATTTTATATATGTGCCATAAAAAAGCAAAATAATCTACTGCTTGAGATTTCAAAAGTATCTTAATGGAAACGGTTAAATTAGTTAAACTGCATCACAGAAAAAGCTGTCCCCTTCAGGTCTTCTTCATGTGCTGTAAAGCAAAAGAGGAAAGAAAGAGATATAGATCCATGGTTCTGTTTTACAATGAGCAGATCAAGGTCACTTTTTAAAGCATCAAACTGCTGTGTGAGAGTTCCCGTGTGTGGGTGTGTTGCCTGTCAACCATCCCTACAAACACACACCCCGAAAGTGGGAATGGGGCACTCCCCACAGAGTATGCTATGATACCTAAGGAAGTGGGAAGCCTGGCTACCTCTCCCTTGAAGGGACAAATGAACTGTTACTCCAGAGACACATACAGGTTTCATTCATTTAATTAGATTTCTTAGTCCTTTGTATGAGCTGAGCCATCTGCTATCCAAGTCAAAATGGCACAGAACTATAGAAAATTCCAGACTTCTTAGCTCATGTCCCCTCCCACTCCATTTGCTTTCAGAGAAAAAAGCCAGACAACTTGAGAATGGTTCATGGTGACTTTTCAAGGTCTTTGGCCCATCTTCTTCAGGGTCCGATTCAGCTGAAAGAGATATACACCTAATTACAAATTGGTTCTAGGGGAACACATGTATGCATAACCTGAAGCCACTGCCGAATCGGGCATTCATCCAGTGCTACGACCAGACTAATCATTCACCCTGTCAGCATGCTGAGTAGTTAAGGCAGAGAATTAAATCTAACCCACTTACAGAAACTACTAAGATGAAGAGTGATCCACAACAGGATTCCTTAGCACTATATCACTCCTGAGTGGTTCTTGTCCGACTTAACAGCCTCCAGAGAAATAAAAGCATTTATTCCGCTCGATAGCATTTATTCCATGCTATTGAAGTTAGGAAATCAATAATCAATCCAATAATCAGTACAAAGGAGCTGCACACAACCTGCATCTATTGCTTCACTGTCTCCCCTCAAGTCATCTTCTTCTTTTGGGTGTTTTTGAGAAATCCAAAAACTCTCCTCCAGTCTCCAAATTTCTTATTCTAGACTACATATGCCTAGCTCCTTTCAACTTTGAGTTTGATGCATGCTGTGTCTGAATCCTTAATTCTTACATTTTAGTTATAGAGACAAAAAAACAGACAGTATCCCAGGTGATGCCCAGCCAATATCTGGAACGGTTGTTTTCCCATCCATGCCCCACACCTACTGCTTCTGATAATGAAATTCAGAAGGGCATAAACAGTAGGAATGGAAGAAAACAGCACAGCATTGACCTCACAGAATGCTCACTCTCTTGAACGAAATCCCTAGATGGGCTTCTGGTGTTTTGGTGACCTCTGCTGGGAAGCCACAGGACCCACGATACATAACCCTTTGCAAGCTGCAGGAAACAAGAGGTAAGGTATGCAGCTTTTGGAGAACTCGCTACTCTCACAGAAGGATGGCTGCAATAGCCCTTCGAGGCCCTGCTACTGAGAACAACTGATGCCCGTGCATGTTCCTTCTACCAAAAAAAAAAAAAAGCAAACCCACCCTTCTTCTGAAGCACTGGTGGAAAAGCTACATAAGGGTGTTTCACTTCACCTCTTATCTTGAAGACACCATTTTGTTTTAGTGAGTTGCCCCACTCAATAACCCGAGTAGCTCACCTCCTCAAACTTATGGATCTGACGGATGAAGAAATCACCATAGCGGCGAGCCACCTTTGTGTCTGCAATGTGGATCATGTCCTGCCAAGAGAGAAAGACAACAGTAAGGAGCAGCCCATATCTGCTAACAGGAACTGCTGGGTATTAGGTTTAATCGAGCCTGGGGATCGGGCTATTTTTCAGATTTTGTTCTTCCGTTATCAATAAATAAAAGCCAGCCAGTAAATAGGCCTGTGTGTTCCAACCAATGTCCTCACCATCCGAGCCAGATCATTAGCCAGTGAATTTATTCCTCCTGTAAGATACTACTTGTTTAAAAAACCAAAACAGATTACCAGGTTCTATAAAGCTATTACAGTCTCTTACATGAACAGTTTCCAACCTGTAGTACAATCACAACCAAGTAGTACACATCCCAAAGTAGTTTTTCTAAAACTGCAGGTATTAATCTTCTAGGTGTGAAGCAGGGGAAGAAATCCTAATTTAAAATTGTTTGCATTTCAAGAATTGAAAATGGCAATGGCTTCTGGTCTGTGGATCAGCGATGGCGGTTGTTCTGCTGTGTGGCCCTCGGGCACAAGCTGATTCGACTGGGACAAGCGCTGGAGATTGAGCAGAATATCGATTACTGTGAGCAAGGTAAGAGAAATGACCGACAATGAACATGAGTTCAAAATAAACGGAATATTTTAAAAGCGAACCACCACCACCCCCGGGGGAAAAGTGGAGCGCAAAGAGGGACGCCTCTTATGCGAATGGACAGATAAGCGTAACAAAGGGGGCAGGGGGGGAAATAAGCAGCGATTTTGTTTTGAGAGACTTACTTGAGCGCTGACATCGAGGTGACGATTTTTCGAGTCCGCGAGGACCGGTTTGAAATTGTAAACAATCATATAAAATGGCGGCCTCGCAAAAAAAGTTTAAAGCTAAACCGGCGGGTAGTCAGAGCCCAAAACCGGAAGAGGGAGCAGACGTCATGAAAATGTTAGCGGATATGCTCAAGCCGGTGATGGAGCAACTTGAAGGTATTAACCAGCAACTGACTTTGCTGAATCAAAACTTCGCATCCCAGCAGCTCCAACTGGCAGAAACGGCGAAGAAGGTGGAGCATACGACTGAGAGAATTAAAGAGATAGACACCACAAACAAGAAAATGAAGAAAAGAATGGGGGAAATTGAAGCAAAACAAAACATCTAAGAAAACCGTTTGTTACAGCTACAAATGGAAAAAGCCAACATGATTCTCAGATTCCAGGGAGTTCCTGAATCGGCGAAGGAGGCTCTGAGGAAGCTGATCAGCGAGATCATTGCTCCAGCAATAGGCTCAACAGCGGATGAAGTAGTAAAAGAGATGGAGACTGCTTATAGGGCATACTCCAACTATATATATAAAAAATAGCCTGCCTGGAGAAATTGTGGTCAGATTCTCAAGAAGACAGACCAGAGATGCTATTTTAAAAGCGACTTCAGCAACTCCACTGAAAATGGGGAATATAAACATTAAAACTTTAAAAGACATTCCATTTGAAATTCGTCAAAAGAGGAAAAGCTACAAGGACTTAATTTCCTTTCTTCAAACCAATGGAATTTTGTACAGGTGGGCAATCCCAGAGCGTGTCATCTTTAAAATCAACAACAAAAGAGAAAAGATTGACTCCATTTTTAAAGCCAAAGAATTTTTGAGACGTCAGTTGGGATTGGAGGAAGAATCCAAAGATGAAGAATCGAAATCAAGTGACCCTGCTACCTCTAGAATGGATGAGGACTCTGCTGTAGAAACAGGAGCAAGCGCAATGAAAGTTACATATGATTTCAGAGATAGAAGACTTAAGTAAAGGCAGAAGGACTCTGAAAATTGCCTTTTGAAGCAAATAACAAGATGCTCAGAAAGTTCTCTCACAACAACTAACATACTAACATTGAAGCTGAGACAAACAAGAACTCTACAAGTATGTTGTTGTACTAACACTTTTATTAATAACACTTAGATTAACACGGATATGATCTCCTCCTCTTGGGTTTTTAGTGTAGTGTGGTTATCTATCCTTTATCCTTAGATGTAATCCCCTTCCCTTATATTTCTTTGTAGTTTTGTAGTCTTATAAAAAATGTCCCTCCAGGGATTTTAAAAAAAGAAAAAAAAGAATTGAAAATGCCCTGATCTGGATAGCCCAGGCAAGTCTTGTCAGATCTCAGAAGGTAAGCAGGGCCGACGCTGGCAAGTATTTGGATGGGAGATCTCCTTGGAATACCAGGGCCAGGAGGCGGAGGCAGGCAGGCTATCAAGCCACTTCTCTGAACGTCCTCCATGCCCCACTAGAGGTTGCCAGAAGTTGCTAAAACTTCCAGGCTCAGGCGCGTGTGCGCACACAATAAAAATACTTTAAAAAGAGATGAATATTAAACAGTATTTTGAGGGAGCAAGGATTCATGGTGACAAATGTCACCATGAACTCCTTGGACAAAACAGGTGGGATAAAAGCGTGATACTCACCACCCACACGGGGAACATAAAAACATCCAGGAAGGGGGAAAAGACTTGGAGCAGTGCAATCCCAGGCAGAGTTAAACTGTTCTAAACCCACTAACTTCAACAGACCTAGATGAGAGTAACTGCTTAGGACTGCACTGTAAGTGCTCTCCAAGAAACAGAATTAATACAAATGCAAGATTAGATTATTTTCTTGTAAGAACAGATAAAGTGTTACTCAGAGGACACATAGCACATCCCATTAGAAAAGGAACCAATTTGATGATGGCATGAGCGGTGCATTATCCATTTAATAGGATGTCTCTGCAACAGACAAAAAGGGAAAATCGGACCATGGAGTACAGTAGAATTCAGAGCAGCATGGAATGCTTTGGCAAGAGCTGCGGAAGATCCTACTTTGAATATAAGCATTTGTGGCTGTTGATATGGAAAGATAATGTACCTCATGTGGTAGGCTGCACTACAAATATATGTGATGTCAATGTTCACACTACCCTCTCATTCCTGATTTGAACTCAGTCCTCAAATGGAGAGCACATTCCTCTCCAAGGCCTCCAAACAACTGCCAGGAGATGGAAGTTCTAAGAACTGCACAGCTTGAACAGCCTGAACTTCCTACTGTGGATAGAGAGAGGTGACAAACCTTGTCAATGTAGAAGTCCACCTCTGAGGCTGACTGGAACTCCCCATCCAGGGCAGAGATCCCACTTGTCCAGACCAGGTTCTTCATCTTGTGCTTAAAGACCAGCAGCTGGATGCAGAACTCCTGCTCAGTGAGGTCCAGGAAGCCAGCCAGCTTGGCGACTGGCATAGTGGTGTGGAGCTTTAGAAAGCTGCGGATGGTGGAGAGCTGGGCTTGTTGCTGAACTTCATCGGCAAAGACTTTCAACTGCTGCAGGAAAGGCTCCTTGTGGTAGTTGGGATGGACGTTGTCATAGTTGGGAACCACAGGAGAAAGGAACTTGGGGCAGGAATAGCTAAAAAGCTCTTCATAGACTTGAGGGTCTCCCTTCTGCATGCGCAGCATCTTGTCCCCATACTTCTCTCTAAGCTGCAGGTGAATGCTTTCGTCTATGCGCATAGGATACATGGTGAGTGCAATCGCCAGAAGGGCATGCATCTGCTCATTCTGCTTGTTAATCTGCAATGCAAAAAGAAGCTGAGTTAGAAACATTCAATTCTGTGCCTTCTATATGCAAAGCAGTATAAGCACGGCATAAAGACTAAGAAAGTGATGGTTGTTACCAGCTCAGTGGATGACTTTGTGGCCTGAATGAAACCTCCCCGCCACCCCAGCAAGATCAATCAAAAAAATCTGCAAACAAAAAGCAAGGGGAGAGACGAGAGCTGCATTTAGCCACATCCACTGGGAGCAACCCAGTTGGTCATTTTGTGGATCCAGAAGGGAATGATGGGCATAAGCCATGCCTGTTGTCACTGCCCACACTGCTGGCACCACAGGGGCCATTGCAGTTGCCTGAGCCAAGAGCCACCCCTGCCCAATGAGCAAAATGATGTGGTAGGCCACAATTTGGAATATGTACTGGAGGTTGCGCCTTTGTCACTTCTACTGTGAACTCACCAGATGGCGAAAGAAAGAAAAAGACGAGCACAACACAAAGCCTGAAATTCCAAACTTAAAGTCACCATTGAACATTCCACTCCACCCGTCACTGACAGCAGCAGCGGCATTGGAGCTCTGCTTTTCTATGATGAAAAGTTTACACACTTTAAACTGGCAATTACTTCAGCAGTGGAAGCGCCAACAAGGACGCCTTTGGATCATAACCCTTTTGTGGCCTTGGGCAAGTTACCATTCCTAAGTCTCTGCTCTGACACCACCACCCCATCTACAACATGGAGGATAATACTACCACCATACTTTACAATCTATGTTAAGGATAGCCAAGATGCCATTTCTGAAATGCTTTATAAAAGTATTAAGCCAGCCCACTACTCAAGCAAAGACCATGGTATGCTGGTCTCATTAATAAATCCAACAGAACAAGTTACTAAATCCATATAGACAAACAATCAAGACAACCTCTCATGAAAGCTTCCAACAGACAACTTGTGAGTCTTCAGCAGCTATAGGTATGCAGCCTTTCTTGCCTATCAGTCTTCAGGGCCAAACCAGACTAGACGCTGAGAATTCTGCACATGGAGCACCCAGGTTTTGTTTGTTTAAACAGTGGGTGTGCAAGGTTCCAGTTCACATAAGAAGGACCATGGTACAGCAGAAGGGGAGGTCTGAGCTTTTCTCCTCTGCCTTGTTTTCTGACTCGAGATAACCCCATGGGGCTGCTATTTGCCTTTTTAGAGAGCCAATGTGGTTTAGTGGTTAAGAGCATTGAACTAGGATCTGGAAGACCCAGGTAAGAATCCCCACTCTACCCTGGAAGCTCGCTGACTGACCTTAGCCAATCTCTCACACACACATGGCCTCAACTATCATAGAGGATTGTTGTGGGGATAAAATAGAGCAAAATGATGTGAAGCCAATTTGGGTCCCCACTGGAGAGAAAAATGGGGTATAAATGCAATAAACAAACATACACACATACTGGTCATGTACCTGGACTTTATCAGGACCTTTTTGCCTGTCCAACTGAAGCAAGCAGCTATCTCTGCAGGTTTATTTGGGGTTGTAAATTGGTTATAAACTCCTCCACGCCATGCCTGGATCTCAACCAAGGTTCTGTGCATCAGCTATTTAAGAAGAAATAGCTGGAAAGAATATGTATATAACCCCTAGCTTCAGTTCTGGTTTAGCCTTCCATTTCCATTCTTCTCCTCTCCAATTCTCCCCGCCCCCAGCTTTGAGATGGACTAGTTGAAGCAGAACTATACAATTGATAGACTGTATTCCATTCAGGAAATCTGGAATGCCCACTGATTAGAGCAGCCAAGAGAGGCTTTTCTTAGTACACAGAACCAAGCCCTAAAACAGAGCTGGAATGTCCAGTGTTAAGGAGGAGACAGCAAGAAAGCAAACAAGTAACACACTTTGCATTCTTAGCATCAATAAATGAGTCAGTGTTGCTACGTTTAAAGTGTGCCTTGCTCAGAAGTACATCAAAATATTTATCAACTGTTGTTCCCAATACAGATTTAGGGAGAAGGTTCAGTATGTTAAGAGGGATAAGCTCTGGGAGACCTAGAATGAATGAGGTATTCCAGGAGTAGGGGCTAACTTGGGCAATAACTTTGGCAAGTTTTTTATTATTTTAAAGTTTTACACAGATACACAGAGCAGTTGGAATCCACGGCATAACAGGGAGCACAGACAAAATTAGCAAAGACAAGGTACAGTTAGTAAAACGAAATCTTGAAGGTTGGTGGGGCAGAGACTTGGGAGTCAAGCAGAAGCTGGTTCCTGAACAGCTTTATGCTTCTGAATGAGTTTGGTGGCAGAGTATCAGAAAGACTGTAGCTGAAAAGAGGCTTAACTCAAAGTACTATTACAATGTACGCAAGAAGCACGCAACACAGCTAGAAAAGTGGCAGCTACAATTAACATTATTTTCAAGGGATTAACTGGAGAAGACAGATCCACGATTACCTCTCCCTTTAATTCTCTTGGAAACAGCTATTGTGCTTCCTCACTGGGAAAAGGGCTACAATACTGTGACAGGGTTTTAACCCTTCCCTTTGTATTCAGTGCCTCTTAACTGTTTTAGGCCCCAATGGGGGGAAAGGGTCTCTCTTTTTCCTAATGGGACTTAAAGCAGCTTGTATGTGCAAATTTCTCCTCAGGCAATGGCACTCACAGGTGTGTTTAACCCCCATCCCTTAGAAACAGTGATACTTGTAGCCTCCAGTTTTCTGACTACATCGACAGTTTCTTGCAAATATATGCAAGAATCAATGATATCCCAGAGCCCCTCAGTCAAGCCTGCTTTAGGTACAGAGCTTATAAGGCATCATCTGCAAGATGACTAGTAGGACAACATGCCCGGGAGGAAGGAAATAACAGGATCATCAAAGCTGAAGATTCCACCCAGCTGTTCACCAAGGGACATGTGAAAAGTGCAGGGAGAGGGCCTCAGGGCATCTTACCATCTCATATTTGTAGGTTGTCCTCTGGAACATGCTCTTAGTCCTCTGAATATACAGGAGGATATTGGCAAAGACCCGGATAGCATCTTGGTAGCGTCGCATCATGAGGTATGCAAAACCCACATAGTAATAGGTAGTGACCTGGCACTCAGGCACTCGGGAATACATACTCTGGGATGGGAAGGAAAAGGAAGGCAAATGAAACACTCAGGAATTAATCTTCTCCAGCCTCCAATAAGATTCTATAGGGACACTACATTTGACACACATGACAGCAAAGGAGGGAACGGCATATGAGCCTCACCCTTCCGAAAACCAAAGTAGTTCAACACTGAGAGGGGGCAAAAAAAGAACAGAGAAGATTGTCTTACAGGGCATTTTCTTTCTTTTTTTTAATGCTATGATTGCTGAAACTGAAGAAAGGATTTAAGACTGAACTTCTATTACCTTTTTGTTAAGTTCTATGTTTTCCAAAACTTTGATGGCCTGGTAGTAATCTCCCAGCAGCGAATGGAGACGCAGCAGACCGACAAGGCTAAAGTAGCCCAACATCTTATACAGGGAGTGGCGGCCATACTCCCCAGCCACACTCTCAGGGTCACCTAGAGCAAGAGGAGGAAGGAATGCTTTTAACTGAAGTTTGAAAAGGCTCTTGTACATACTATGGCAGATACGAAGGTTACATCTGTTCCTTTTTTCCCTACATGTTTCACTGGCTTGTGACCAAGCAGAAATAGTATGGATAATAGTATTAATTGGACTCATCCAAGGCTACAGATGTTACAATCAAGAATCCAGTAGCCAAAAGAAATTTGTTGCAGTACTTTTAAATGCTACTAGTTCTACTGATGCCTTAGAGTTATCAGCTACTCCCATCTGGACATTACCAATTTGAATCAGTCTAAAATGAGTACCAACCCCTGGTTCTATTCTTGCAACCACTACCATAGTTTAGAGACCCACATTGGGCACACTTTCAAATATGCAGCCCTACGCTGCAACTCTAAGTACACTTGTTAGAGAGATAAGCCTTACTGAGCTGTTTGTTTGTGCTGGAATCAGAGGGAACTAATTAATATTATTTAATCTTTAGACTGCTTCTAATGTTCAAAACTGAAAGTTTCTTTCAGACCTATCTATGAATGAGCTAAGACCATGCACTTAGACTTACTTGGCTCCCTGTTAACTAAAGGAATGGGGTTTAAATTAGCTTAACAGAATTGCATTATTATGCTGTAAATATCAAGTAGATAGAAGGTGAGGAGAATATCTCAGAGCCTCTCGACACTGGCATTAAGAAATAATCAAAGGGCCCACAATAAATGTTGGTGAAATGACTCAGGCAGTCCTTCCATGTAAGCCAGCAAATATCTTTCAGCTAGCCTAGATCAGCAGTCAGGCTGGGACTCAGGGAATGACCACTTCTCACTATGCAACATCCACCTCCCTCTTCTCATTACCTCCACTAGTGTAGACCTCCAGCTGCCGATTGATATTGGATTTGTCCACAAGAGAATGCAGCACATTGAGGACACTGTGGACATTCCAGATCTTGGGGTTTGAACGCAAGAAATCAATCTCTTCCTCAGACTTTTTGGCAGTTTTGCAGCGGTACTGACTGAAGGACTGGAACTATCCAGGAAGAGAAACATATGTGAGAAAGCAGTGCCACCATACAAGAGCTGCCCATGCCAGAACAGGAGGACAATTTTATTAACATACATGAATAAATGCCCCAAAGTCCACATACACCAGAGAAAAAATTCCATATCAAAATACAGCTTAGTTAATGATTATGTTCTTTGTGCAGCAGAAAAGGCAACACAAGAGTCTACGTCGATCACATGCTGAATTATAGATAAGAGAAACTGGCATGGGAACAAATAATTTATGGGAACATACTAAGCAATAACCCCACCCCCAAAATCACTATTAACAGGCTGGACATTTTATCTCCTATGTGTTTATGTTCTGTATAAAGAAAATTACATGTGGAATACTTTAATATGCAAGTCACCGAAAAGTCCAAAGAATATAATCATAGATGTCCAACATATAGGCAGGAGTACCAGGAGACAGGTGAAGTGACACACAAGCTATCCCTAAAAGACAACTGGAAGCTCTGTGGAAAGAACCACCTCGATCTATGAGCCTTTAGTATACCTGGCCTACATACTTTCCAACTGGTCATTATTAACCAGAAGGGATGGAAACTTTTTTTTTTTACCTTAAAAACAGGTTGAATAAAAAAAACCTTGACAACCAGCTATCATACCTGATATATGAACTCATCAATGATATCCCAGAGCCATTGATTGGGCAGTTCCAGGGGAGCTGGGCCATCTGCATCTATAAAACAACACCCACGAAGGAACATATATAACTAGGCAGAAACTCCTGTAAGCAAGTTTTCATGTCATAGATAAACAGGAGCTAAGGAAAGGAATGGGGAAAGTTGGCCCCATGCACCTAAAGGACTATCTCTTCCCAAATGTTCCTGTGCACCAGTCGTGGCCCTCAGGTTGCTGCCTGCTAGCTGTTGCCCCCTGTCCCACCACCCCACTCAAGAGTAGCCTGACTGGCAACAACTAGAGCACACACATTTTCTATCATAGCTTTCACTTTCCAGAACAAGCTCCCTGAGCAAGTGCCATCTCTAGAATTTTTTTAGGAAGTGACGAAAGGCTATTTTATTTGCCAGGGCTTTTAAAGGGGGTATAGACTGCAGGTAACTTTAGGGGGGAGGGGATTATTTGGTGTTTTATTTTATTCAGTGTTTTAAACTGTAATTTGTAAAGTACCTTGAGCCACAAAGAAAGGGCAGATATAAATATATGAGTAAATAAAGAACATATCGCGCTAATTCCAGAGGGTTAGCCATGTGAGATAGTTGCAACGAAAACCAAGCCTCTCATAGCACCAGATGATTAACGCATTTTTTAATTCTATCATAAGCTTCTGTGGACAGGTCTGGGCCATGACAGCTTATACTAAAATAAATTTCTAGTCGTCTTTAAGGTGCTACAAGTTGCCTGTTGGGTGTTTTGGTGATAAAGAAGTTCCAAAGATACATTAACAAGATTGATTTGGTATCATCAAGTCCTGCACTTAACAACTGCCTACTTCAGAATTCAGTTTGGCTATCAGCTTTTACAGAAGGAAAACTAAGGTACTTAACAGTTTGAAATTTTTGTTCTTAATCTTAGACAGCCTTAATGTAGTTACTGATCAAGAAGTGGACAACATCGGAGTGAAGGACGGCCCGGGAAGATCTGCCACAACTTCTGCGTGACCGATACCACTGAATTTACATGGTTGAGCTATAGGATAACATCATCCTTGGAGAACTGTCTATTTACCATCTGGCATGTATCCGGAGACCATCTTGTTAAATGAGTACAATTGTTATTAATTGTTATTAATGTTTTTATTGCTTTTATCTGTTTTATATGGGCTTTGCCCCTTGTAAGACGCCCTGAGCCCGCTCTGCAGGGAGGGCGGGGTATAAATCTTAAATAAATAAATAAATAAAGTGGGTATGTGCATCATTAACTCGCAATCTACTGCTAAAATTAAAACAAGGATACCTATATTATTCAAACTAATCTAAAATACTTTACAGATTATATAGGTATTGCAGAAAAAGATAGGCTAGATGCTATACATAAAATAAAGCAAAAGACACAAGTCCCACCTCTGGCTTACAGACTCAATTAAATTGAGATATACAGGGAAAAGAGAATGGTAGAAAGAAGCAAAGGGTGCAAAAGAAGCAAAGAAGCATTTTTATATGGCATTTAAATACAACAAGAGAAGAAGCCAGATGGATGTCAGGTGATAAAGAGCTATAATAGTAGAAAACAGCAAAGGAGAAAGGGCATAGTGCAGGAATGGACACTTTAAAACTTTGTGTTGATTATTAAGCTTAACTTCTGGTACAGAGATGGACAATTTTTTTGGCCCTTGTGCTGAAAAAAAAAATACAACTCTACTTGTGAAAGATGGCAGGTTGGCAAGCAAGAGGGGCAGAAGAGAAGAGAGTCATACCTGACCAGTCAACCCACATATGATATATATAGATTTATTTTCATGGGAGTAAGGGCTGAAATAAGACTGCTTTAGAAATGTCTATACAGAACTTCAGTGGCTTTGCTTTCAAAGCATACTCGTAGGACTGTAGCTGCAAAAAATGACTGTTTTAAGATTTATTTTTTGTGAGTGGGATCTTAAGAGGGGCACGAGGGCACCAAGCAGAGAATTTACACTTAAACTCACAGAACTACCACATTACAAATTCTAGCTGCAAACAAATATAGCTGTACAGGAGGGGACCTTTTCTTGGGATCCTGCAGGCTTCCTGCCAAATTTCTGCCTCTGTGCTGTGACCTGAGGCTGTCCAGCTCAACTGGTGTTGTGCTGAGCAAAATAGTCAAGCATGCTAGGAATTACCAACCTATAACCTGGAATTGTCCTATTGCATTACTTACTCAATGTGAGCTAGTTTGGTGTAGTGGTTACGTGCATGGACTCTAATCTGGGAGAACAGGGTTTGATTCCCCACTCCTCCACTTGCAGCTGCTGGATGACCTTGGGCAAGCCACAATTCTGACAAGATCTGTCCTTGAAAGGGAAATTCTTGAAAGAGCTCTCTCAGCCCCACCTACCTCACAGGGTGTCTGTTGTGGGGAGGGGAAGGGGAAGGAGTTTGTAAGCCGCTCTGAGACTCTGAGTGAAGGGCGGGGTATAAATCCAATCTCTTCTTCTTCTTATAATGTCTGAGTTAATTTTTAAAAAATATTTTGTAATCTACCTTGGGTCTCAGCAAGAAAGACCAGGTATAAATGAAGCAAATAAAAGTGCATAAAGGTATCTTCATTTTGATATACTAGCAGTAAAATTCTAGTAACTCACTAAGAATGTAGTTGAATAGATTGCAGTAGTTGTAGTAAGATTCAAACCTCTGTTCCAAGGATGGACCACCCTGCACAGAAAAGAATATAAGTAGAGAAACTATATGAATAAGACTTAGTAGTTCAACTGTCTGGGCTTCAAGCAATGGAGGCATACATGACTTAAACCAGCAAACTTATTTCCAACCAGGAAAAAATATCACTCTGATACTCACACTGACTTTAGCATAGATGTGCCTGTAATACAGTTCTTTGTATAAAATCAGGAAGACTGCATCTGCAGAGAAAAAGCAGACCAGTAAACAAGAGCCTGGCCAGTTTCCCTCATGGTGAAACACAGAGGAAAGCATTCTTGTCAAAAATGTCCTTTAAATGTAATCCAAAGATTCTACATGAGCCAAGCAGAAACAAGTTCCTTGAAGTCAATGCTGCACTGGCCCTACATAGCTAAAGAATGCCCAGCATGTGCCTTAGATCTCTTCCTCGTCCCATCCCCATCTGTTCTATCTGTTTATAGTCAGGTTCAACTGATCAGTGCAGTACACCCAAACACAGTATTACCAATGTGACCAAATATTCTCAAACATAATCAGCAGCTCCAAGTTACACTACTATCAACAAAGCCAGCAAGCACACATGTATCAAAACAGATTCAGGTGTGGTACCTGTGTTGGTCTGAAGCAGCAGAACAAAGTCTGAGTCCAGTGGCACCTTTAAGACCAATAAAGTTTAATTCTGGGTATAGCCTTTTGTGTGCATGCACACTTCTGAACCTGAAGTGTGTGTGCATACAAAAGCGTATACGAGAGGTCATTTCGGGGGGGATCGCGGAGGATCGCAGTTCCCCCGGGTGAGGTGCAGGGGGCGGGGCACATGACGAAGCCCCGCCCCCTGCTTCTGGCCGCCCCGCTTCCGGCCCTCATTCAGCCAGGAGGAGGCAGGAGAAGAGGGAGGGTAAGTTGCTTCCTCCCTGCCTCTCCCCACCCCTGCCTGCCTGGGGCCACGGAGGGCCTTCGCGGGGCTTCCTTGCACTCCCGCCGGCCTTGCAGGTCCACCGCCGGGACCGTTCGGGGCGGGGTGTGTGGCCTTACGACACACTTCCAGTGATGTCAGGGGGTGTGGCCTTATGACACACTTCTAGTGATGTCAGGGGGTGTGGCATATGCTAATGAGTTATGCTAATGAGTTCCCCTAGCTCTTTTTCTATGAAATGACCCCTGGCGTATACCTTGAATAAAACTTTGTTGGTCTTAAAGGTGCCACTGGAGTCAAACTTTATGTACCAAAACCATTTGTGTATGTAGGGTTCACTTACTTTGTTACGGTCTGAATAATCAAATTCACACTCAACAACATCAGACAATACAATAAGAAGACAAATGAGATAGAAAGACATAGAGGGAAAAGAAAAACAGGAAATAACTGTTTATTTTGGTATATTCTCTTGATTTACCAGGTTATGATTAAATACTGTACCGGGGTATGATTAGAGTAGGACAATAGAAATATAAGGTATAAATTTTGGATAAACATTTGAAGAAGAAAAAGAGAAATATTATAAGTTTAAAGAAAAGAGATAGGAAATAAGAAATTCAAGCTTGTTATTTGACTGCAGTTTATAGGAAACTGGAAAATGTTTAAAAGGACCAGAAAAATACAGGGAATAAATCAACCCGGATTTGTTTATAAATAAAAGGTACTATAGATGAATCTATGCTTAAAGAACTGATTGTTTTTGTTGTTATGTTATGTGTATGATATAGGTGTTAAGATGGATTTTTAAGGTTGTGCGATAAAATACTAACAGATTATATTTTAGAAACACCAAGCAATAGAAATGAAATCCTGATGAACTTTATATCTGGAGTGGACAAAAATGTTCTTTATAATTATTGTTAGAAATGTTAGAAATATGTGCTGAAATGTATGTTGATCTCTCTCTAGTGAAAGACATATGTGCTGAAATGTATGTTGATCTCTCTCTAGTGAAACCTTTTGTTGTATAAAATGTTATGATTTACCTTTGTTTACTATAGTAAAACCAATAAAAAGATTAAAAAACAACAACAACATCAGACAACACCAATCTGCCATTTAAGGGTATAGTTCTATGTACACTTACTAGGGAATAAGCCCCACTGCTCAGAGGGACCCACCTACAAGTAAACATGCATAAGATAGAGCTGCAAGCTAGTTAGAAGAAGAAATCTGCCAGATACATGGAAGGCTAAAAGTTAATCAGTAGATTTACTATTTCTAACTTTCAAATACGCAGTTTTTGTTCAAGAACAACATAGAGGATATAGAAATTACCTTATTAAATATTCTTCCAGAAACTCATAATAAGGAAAATAAGTATGTAATAACATATATTTTTACTGCAGCAAGAATATTACTAGCCAAGTACTGGAAAGATGAAAAAATACCCTCAAAAAGGAATTAATAGAGAAATTGTTGTCACTGGCAGAAATGGACAGATTAAGTATAATACTACAAGGGAAGAGTAATGAAATATTTCAAATAAGATGCAAAATGTTTTATGTATGGTTGGACAATATGAGATAAAAATGACTCAAATGATTATTTACATGTAAAACGAAGATAATTTAAAAAAGAACAACATAGAGGATACCAAAAACAAGAAACAATATGGGAGAAAACTTCAGTTTGGTTCATCCCACCCACAAAGACACAAACATTGTAATCTGTTTGGCTGTACCTGTCACTCAATAGCACAGCATCTAGTGTCATAGTGAAATAAACAACTCTTTTTGCTTCGAAGACTGCCAAGGACATCAGGTAGCCAGACAATTCTCTGAGGACCAAAATACTCTAACATGGAAATATCTCCGCACGTGGGTGCTGACTGTGACAACTGAGGCAGGCGGATGGGTAGGAAAAAGGCACCCACCAACACAATCCCCGTTGGATTAGAGGAGCCAAATTCAATTCAGCTTGTCTCTCTGAGTTTCTTCATGCTAATGCAGTTTCTTCATGCTAATGCTAAAATGCAGGCTTTAAAAACATGGAGAATTCCAGTGTAAGACAAAGGTTGCTGTGGATCTCTTTAAAACAAACCATTCCTGTTTCCCTCTTCACAAAACAACAGAAATTGACATAAAGTACATACCATTTCCAACCTGCGGAGCAATAGCTTCAGCCTCTGGCCATGGTGTGTTTTTAAAGAACCTTTCTGTGAGCTTGGTCCAGCTGCAACACACAGGCAAAACAGTACTTAGTGCTTCAATCTTGAATGCCAGCGAGATTAAGATGCAACAATAGCAGCAACAATTAAAACTGTATGTATTTCAATTTACTTTTCCCACTTCTCGTTTTATTGAATGAATAAACCCACTATCTATAAGCAGTAAAGACAAAAGTCAGGAACAAATCTTCCAATGTACATTATCTGTGAAAATTTAACAGACCTCAGCAGAGACAAATGAAAAAACAGTTTCCACAGCCTTTAAAAAAAATTAAGAGCAATAGTTTGCAATTATTCCCAGATTCCCAGTCCCTAATATTTCCAACTGAAAGGATATCAGGTTGAAAGACTGAGGGGAAAATTTGCTGAGTACTTCAAGAAAAGCTGCCATAGTACAGCTCTCTAGTAAAACAGTAAATCACCATGTACAATTAAACAATATTTGTTGGGTTTTATATGCAATGTTTAGAGTTCAATTATTAACAAAATTACAACAATAACACTACAATATGCGATATAAAGCTTAGCAGTACATACAGAGTAATACAGTACTAGTTACAGACAAACGACGGAGTTCTAGTACACTATCCGTTTGCGTGTCCTTCTTCAGGTTTGTCTACAGCATATAATAATTGGCTGTGGACCCAGTCACATTAGAGCTTGCTATAGGAGCTCCCTAGTCACCAGAATCTAAGCGCGGTAGCGTACATCAAAAAATTGTATAAGAATTATCATTTTGAAATATGGCTTGCAGCACTTCATTCTAATTAAGAAATAATTACAGAATGACAAACCTGAAGAAGGACACACAAACGGATAGTGTACTTGTTTAATTGTACATGGTGATTTACTGTTTTACTAGCTATTATACACAGTGGTCCTGTTTGTTGAAATAGTACAGCTCTCAATAGGATCAGTCCATGACACAACAACAGCACCACCCTACGCAGAGCCTAAGCCCATCGATTTCAGTAGGTTGAGACAACAGTGACTCTGCAAAGGACAGCACTGTAAGACAACTGCCTATGTAATGCTCAGTTACTTCTCATATTTTCAAGGTGAGCTGGTGTGTGTATTCAAGTGCATATTCCTCCATCAATTATGAAATCTCTCAAGTGTTAACAATATTCAATGATACCACTGATATACTCGTCACCCCTAAACTTTACCAAGAAGACTAAAATCATACCTGTTTTCATAAATGTCTTGGATTTCATACACTTTCTGGTCGATGACATCACTAGATACACGACTGGCCTGCAGCTCATACACTTTCTGATCAATCAGATCCGACACAGTCTTATGAAAATATTGGATAAAGTTTTTTATCACTTCTGGAATCACCTGGTAAGTTTGCTGCTCATATTGTCGTTCATAAGCTAGATCCTGTTTTGGATCTCCTGTCAAATACAAGAGAAACAACAACGTTAAAGTTACTGAGGGTGGGGAAAAATATTCTCATTGAGAGGAATGTGAACGAAATTGCAACTCATCATCCCTACCTCGTCTCTCCCTCCACTGGGTTCCATTTCCCCTCCCTTTCTACACTGGCTGGCTCGAGTTCCGTTTCTCTCCTTCCTCACCTCCTCCTCTAAATGGTGATGGTGCCCTAACCTGGATAGCCCAGGCAAGCCCGATCTCATCAGATCTTGGAAGCGAAGCAGAGTCAACTCTGGCAAGTACTTGGATGGGAGACCTCCTTGGAATACCAGAAGTGAGGGCAGGCTTTATTCAGCCACCTCTCTGAATATCCTCCAGGCCCCCAGTAAGGGTCAGTCATCAGAGGTCGCCATGACTTCCAGGTGTGTACACAGTCAGTCACCAGAGGCTGTGATGACTTCCAGGTACGAGTGCACACACACGGATGTATAAAAAATGCAAAACCCCCAAATAAAATAAATGGTAATGGCCACTACTGGATGTCATTTTGTATTGCTTTGATAACCAAAAATGCCACCTAAACTGGGAAGGGGTTGATGTTTGCATATGCTCAAACATTGCTCTTTATAAGGGTTTTTCCGGGAGGTATACCCCCCCCAAATTCTTTTGGGTTTTTTTGCACAATCATGAAACATTGCGTGCCAATCTTTTTAAATGAATTTAATGAATAGTAGACAAAACAATATTTTTTGCTTTAACTATTAAGAGGCTGTGAAAGTAAAAGCATGCATTTTTTTCTATGAAGAAGCAGAAATTTCTTTTTCTTGCCATCCAGTTGCAGCTGACTTATGGCAGCCCTGTAGGATTTTCCAGGCAAGAGATGTTCAGAGGTGGTTTGCCATTGCCTGATCTGCATAGTAACCCTGGCATTCTTTGGTGGTCTCCCATCCAAGAATTAACCAGGGCCAACGCTGCTTAGCTTCTGAGATCTGATAAGGTCAGGCTAGCTTGAGCTGTCTAGGTTGGGATAAGAAATAGAACAGCGACAATTAAAAAGAGTCCCAAACATGAAAGGCAGCTGTCACCTTAAAACTTTTCTTCCTTTTGCACATATTTTACATACCATTTTGAAAATTTCACATATGTCTCAAGGGAGAATGCCAGAACCAGGGTTGCCAACTCTGGCTTGGGAAATTCCTGGATATTTGAGGGCAGTGCCTTGAGAATGTGATGCTCAGTGCCTTGAGAATGTGATGCTCAGACTGGCCTGTAGCTAACATGGGGCCCACGGGACCCAGCCCCCTAGTGTTTCTTCTGGGCCCCCTCCCTCCTAGACTGCCCCCAAGGTGCTCCAACTTACCACCTGCCCTGTGCTTTCATTTAATTAGCTGGCAGCCCCCCCCCCGAGGCCCCCTCCCCCTGCTCAGTAAGGACTGAATGTCTGTGGTACACCACAGAGCACAGAATCAAGCTCCAAAGCTGCCATGTCATCCAGGGAAACTAATCTTTGCAGTCTGGAAACCAGCTGTAATTCTGGGAGAATCCCAGGCCACACCTGGAGATCTGTAAGCCTAACCAAAGCCCAGGAATAACCCCAACAAATGGAATGCCACTAAGTATGAAGGATTTTTTTTTAAAGTTTCTGAGCCATGGTGTTTGGAAGAGAAAATGCATCTTTCATGTTAAAACCCAAACAGTCCAAAAAGAAGAAGAGATTGAATTTATACCCCACCCTTCACTCACAGTGGTTTACAAACTCCTTTCCCTTCCCACAACAGACACCCTGTGAGGTAGGTGGGGCTGAGAGAGCTCTTTCAGGAACAGTTCTGACAGAACTATGGCTTGTCCAAGATCCTCTAGCAGCTGCAAGTGGAGGAGTAGGGAATCAAACCCGGTTCTCCCAGATTAGAGTCTGCGCACTTAACCACTACACCAAGCTAGCTCTCATTGTATTTACAACACTGTATCTTCAACATGCAAGATTGCAAACTTACTAACAATTTGGGGTTGTTTGATTCAGATCTTTCCCAAGTTTTCCCCATGAAAACAAACACCACTAGATAAATGAATTCAACGTTTCTAGAATAGTTGCCAAACTAAATACAGGCCAAGGTTTGTTTCTTTTAGTAGTAGCCCATGTTGGAAAATTTCTGTAAGTATATATTCTTTGGTTTACCATATAACTCTGATACAGAAGCTACAGCTAAGCTACTTCTGTACAATATAGGGTCTTTAGCAATTAGTAAAAGCTCCAGGCCATATATACTCAAATATACAACATAGTCTACGAACCCCACAAAATAATCGCCTCGAGGCAGCATTGTTATCACCAACATAACAGCAAGAACTCACCTGTGTGCATATCATAGTCACCTGGATAAGTATAGGGATCATAGGACCCCTGAAAACAAAGAAAGGAAAGAAGAATTAGTCCAGCCGATTCTCCCCCGCCCAACTCCACCGGGTCAAGTGTCAGAGCAACTCTCTTGTGGGTCTCGAGTGGAGCGACATATTATCAGTCCCACCTAACCGAAATCCTTCACCGTCCTCCTGCCGAATGCGTGAGCAAACACAGCAGCCGGCTCCATCCTTCCCCTACACCTAGGCCCCCAGCCGGCTACTTCAACCCATAAGGCCGGCTAGACCAGACAGGGCGGGTTTGAGCTCCCCTTCGCCGACCAGGAGGCCGGCGAGTAAACAGTCGCAGCTGGTACCTCCTCGTATTCTTCCATCGGATAGGGCATAGAAGGGGCTCGGCAAGGAGCAACAACGAGCCCACGCGGTGAAAGCTACCGACTAGGAGGGCAGCGCTGTGACAAAGAAAGCGCTCCGACTAGCAACTGCCTTATTTCCGGGATTAGCCGGAAGCAGATGAGAACACGCTCCGGGCAGAAACAGAAAACTAGACAGGATCTGTTTTTGCAGAAGGTTGCGAAGGGGAAGAGGAGTTGCTGTTGTGGAATATTCTGGGACTGGAGGGGGTGCATAACAGGGGGCCTGAATAGGGTTGTGATTGTGAACTAGGGCTGCAAGGAGTAAAGCAGACATATAAATAATTAAATAAAGTATGTAAAGTTTTAGATTTTGATTATATTTTTAGATTAAAAACCTTTTCTTTGGGAAAAGGTGCCCCCAATAATGTGACAGCTGGCAACAGCTTTTTAATTAAGTGCTATTATTTTTAAAACTGCCAATGGTAGGCTGTATTTAAGCAGTCTTTGTTCTCGAATGAGAGGTAACCATCTCATTGTATTGTACAAGAATTTTTACTCTATTACAGTGTAATCCTAAACCAAGTTACCCCCTTTTAAACTCACTAAATTCAATGGATTTAGGGACAGGGTAATTCTGATTAACCTTCTAAAGATCTGAAAATCTTCTGTTGAAAGACAAATAGTTCTGACAAGCCTTAATTTAAACTAAAGGCCAAATATTTATGCTGAATGTTTTAATATCGAATCTTTGTCGTTTTAATTTGTTTTAAAATTGTACTGAATTCATGTTTTTGTAAGCGGGGAAGAGCAGTTAAGAAACAGAGTGAAATAATAAATAAATAATAAATAACTCTCAATTAGAATTTCTGGTTTCTGTCTTTTGGGCAAATCATATGATATATAAACAAAGGGTGAATCGTTGCCTTCATTCCTGTAGAAGCATGGAGTTTTTCCACCTGCACTTTATGCATCTAACGAAGTGGGCTGTAGCTCATAATTTATGCCATAATGAATAAAGTCGTTAATCTTTAAAGAGCCACAAGACTTTATTTTAGCCTTTATCACTCCTTTATATACACAAAACATTGCATTCATGCTGGCTTTTAATTTTTTTTGTGCTCCGCTCTCCATCATCTTCCTTCATTTATCACTAGCTCAGCTACTTTTTTTTTTTTTTTTTTGTATAAAGTAGAGAACAGGCCAAAAAAAACTTGCTGGGAGAGCGGACGATTTAGAACGTAAAACGAGTCCTTCTGAACCAGACCAAGGTTCTATCTAGTCCAGTATCCTGTTCCATGCAGCAGCCAACCAAAGGTCACGGAGGTCCAACGAACAGAGCCTGAGGCTTTCCCCTGCTGCCTCCTCGCACTAGTAGTATCCAGAGGCTTACTGCTTCTGAATGTGGAGATTCCTTTTAGTAACCTAGCCTTCACGAATCTAACCCTCTTTTAAAATCATCTATGCTAGCCTAGCTGCCATCACTACCTTGCAGTGAATTTCACAATTCAATTACTCCTTGAGTAAAGAGGGATTTCAAAGCGTCGCAGTCAGAATAGGGTTTCCTTCCTTCCTTCCATTTGCGCCCCGCGCATGGAGGCTTCCAGGCAGAGCAGGAAGCGAAGCCAGCTGACATTCTAGCTTTCCAACCTACCAGCCTCTTCTTGGGCTGACATGCTCTGGCCGCCTCCTCCCGATTGCGTGACGGTCACGGCGTGGCTTCTGAGTGGCTCCGGCGGCTGCCGCTCTCGCCCTCCCTTTCCCATCGTTCCTATGGTTACGCCTCTCTCGGGCGCTCTCCTGGAGCTCCTCCTCGTAGTGCCTGGGCCCGGGGATTCGGGGGCTCCCGGAGGTGTCGCGTGGAGCCGGGACTGGCCGCCATGGAGCGAGGTGGCGACGCCCCGAGCCCGGCAACGGACATGTTCTCTCTGGCTGGGCTCGGAGCCGCGCTGCGGGCTGTTCCGGAGACTCCCGATGCCGCCTCGCTGAGCTACTTGCAGCTCCCCTGGCAGCGGGAGCGCCGCGTGGGCAAGGTGCCTAGCCATCGCCGCCGCAGGGCCGCCCGCCTGCACCGCAAGGTGGGGCCTATGGGCAAGGAGATCCACGGTGAGGGGCTGGGCGCGGCAAGAGGCGAGGGGCTGCCGTGGAGCGCGTGGAGGTGGAGGCACCGCTGCGCTTCTTACCGTGCCTTGCAAACCTGTGACAGGGACGGAGGGAGAGACGGACTCACGCCACCCGGGCAGCTGTCAGCCTAAAGTGGGTTGGAGCGCGAGAGGAAAGTTGCTGCCGTTCCTGTGCGCATTTACCACGCAGTAAAGCCCCCACTGGTTTTAGTGGGACGAGCTTCTGAGTAAGCATTGCCTAGGACGGCGTTCCTCCTTGCGCTCTTAATTTGGAGCATATTTCATCGAAATGAGCAGGGAGCTTAACGTCAGGCTTGCTAACACGGGTACTTACCGTACTTCAAGTTAAGTTCCTTTTAACAGCACAGTTCAGGGTTAAATGTGTGCATAGGCAATATCACAACTCTCTGCTTCAGATTAACCAGGGATAATATGGTGCAGCAGGTGGCTTGTGAGGCTATAGTGATGCCCATTTGCACATGAACCTGTCTGAATGTGCTGGGGCTTATGTTTGAGTACACATGCAAAGCAACGGCTGTAGGCTGCTGCCATAGAGCTCCCCGGAGCAGTAATACGACCAGTAACAATGGGGAAAATACCATGGCCTGGTTCTGTTAGTGAGTATGATCCTTGTTCTGCTGCCTACTGAAAAGCCTGTGCGGTAGCTCCCTAGATTAGATTATAAGTAGTAAGAGATGGCTGAAGTGCATTAAATGGATTTAGACATGATTTGGGACAACCTTACAGAGCTTCAGCTTCGTTTTCCACAAATGTGCAGTTATTTATTCTGTTCACCAGGCCACTTGTTTAAGTGAATATGAGCATTAAGACTACCACAGTGACTTTCTAGGTGACCTGATAGCGTGAACAGTCAACAGCGACAAAATCTTGTGAAGCTGGCACTCCAGTGCAGCAGAGGGGAAGCACAGAACTACCTATTTTCTTTCTCCACTTTATAAAATAGCAGGATAGGATATTGGGGAAGTGGGTGGATGAGGCTAGTGTTTCTGCTGTTTGGGGGTTCCTGAAAAGCTTTTAATGACTAAAGGAGTGCTCCTACACAGACGTTGTACTGTAGGGAAACATTACGGCCTCGGGGAATTTTTTTGAAGAAATATAATATCAAAACAGGAAATGTGAATGACGCTTGTACAACCATGTGCTGCAGTGGCAATGATTGCACTGTCTAGGGGAAATATCTCCTTTTCCTGGGTACAAAATACTGTATTGTCAAGTGTTCAAAAAAGTATTGTATCCTACAGTAGAAATATGACACTGGGAGGAAGCTGTGGACACAAGCATTTGTTTTGCAAAACCTAACGTTGGAAAGAGCCTAGTGGACAGGAGAGTAAAACTCTTCTTGTTTCCGTAGTCACCTTCCAAAAATCCCCCCCAAAAAACCTGTCTCTTTTTTCCACAGCTTTGAAACGTTTGAGAGAAGCTGCCAATGCTAATGATTTAGAAACAGGTAAGATTACATCGTTCAGGCCCTTCAGCATGTTTCAGTGTAGCTGTCTCTGCAAGTGTTATTGGGTGATGCTGTTCTTGCAGCCTGAAAATATGGTAAGCAGAAAAAATTGACTTCTGGCATGGCAAAAGTAATACTGATAATTGTAGGTTTTGGTTTCAGCATTTTGCATATCAGTCAGCTTCTTGAAGAGGAGTGTAGAAAAGGCTTTGCTAATGTCTTCAAAGAAAGTAGAAGGCCTATGGAGGTGTCAGGTGACCAACAGTGGAATACCAAATAACAATACACCCTTCTAAGTCCATGGAAGTCAGTAGGCTTAGAAGGGTGTAACTTTGCTTAGGGTTGTGCTGCAAAAGAATTTTTCATATTATTTGGCTTCATAGAATCATAGAACCACAGAGTTGGAAGGGGCCATACAGGCCATCTAGTCCAACCCCCTGCTCAATGCAGGATCAGCCTAGAGCAGTGATAGCGAACCTTTTAGAGACCGAGTGCCCAAACTGTGACTCAAAACCCACTTATTTATCGCAAAGTGCCAACATGGCAATTTAACCTGAATACTGAGGTTTTACTTTAGAAAAAAAGAACTCATACATTAACTTAAGATGATCCAAACAAAGTAAGGAAAGCAATCCCAAATGCTTTCATTTACTTAAAATTATTTGGCAGAGAATTCAACACTTTAATGATGGTCTGGGCCTGGCTGGGGTGATGGCACGTGTGCCCACAGAGAGGGCTCTGAGTGCCACCTCTGGCACCTGTGCCATAGGTTCACCACCACTGGCCTAGAGCATCCCTGACAAGTGTTTGTCCAGCCGCTGCTTCCTTCCTTTCCTCTCACTTGCACTCATAATGTGTACCAGTGTGCCATGATACAGTGGCATTTAGGAGCAGGCCTTTATTTATAAATTTCTGTTTCACTTTTTTTTTTATAAAAATACTAACCAGTTTACAAAGGTGGCTTAGAACAATAAAAATGAGAAGATCGGATGAATATGATAGACCTAACAATAAAGTGCTATGAACAGCTTAGAAAGGATTACTTTCAGCTCTTACATATTGTCAAGAGAACAGGTGAACAGAATGGATTTCATCTGATGCCTAACAAAGTAGGCACCAGATGTTGGTCTCTGGAGAGGTGGCATAGAAGTAAATAAAATATCATCAGGGGAGGATTGCCATAACTGGGTCATCAGCACAGGAAAAGCTCTTCTGCCTGAAGGCAGGGGCATATAAAGAAGTTCCTCTGATGCAGATCTTAGGTGATGGGCGGGTTCATAGAGAAGCAAGTGGTCTTTGGGACACTGGTCAGACACCATTTACGCTTTAGCCAGCACTTTGAATCCAGAAACAATCTGGAAGTCTGTGTGTATTTGTATGCGACATGAGTACTGAATACACTTTGGCCCCAGTAATTTTAGTTGTATGGTTAAGAGACTGTGCTTAAATCTCTGCTGAAAATAATTGTTTGGCTGGATTGTGCTCACTGAAAGTGAGCCATGAGGCCTATTTAGATGTTGGAAGGAATGTGAAATTTGTCTGCAAACAGCAGAATATTCACAGTAAGAGGACAAAATGCACATGGATGTATAGTAGTAGCAGTGGGATATATAGAATTCACTTAAAGATACATAAAGAATTAGCATTCGGAAAAATTGTATTTTTACTGGCATCGCCTTCTGAAGGGCCATTTGAAGCATCAACTGTCTTGGTCATAGTAAGTAATAATATGGTGTCTCCCCATTTTTTCCTCACATTCTCTGCCCACTTATTTGAAAAAATAACTTGCCAGAAGTTACTGCTGAAGAATTCTGACCATGGATCTTCAGCACCAAGCATCTATCTGGACAATGTGATCCACAGTTCCCTGCACCTTGAATTGCAGTTCTGATGTAACTTAGTCTTAACCAAAAGCATGTTCCCCTCACTCAGCTTTTCTCACACACTGACTTGCCTTTTCTCCCTTGGTGGCTGCAGTGCAGCAGCTTCTGGAAGACGGAGCTGACCCCTGTGCTGCCGATGACAAAGGTCGAACAGCGCTGCACTTCGCTTCCTGCAATGGCAATGACCACATTGGTGAGTGATCTGGGATTGTCAGCTTCTAGTCCTGTGACTTGGAGAGGGATTGCTGATCATTTCTTTTCCTTCTTCAAAGGTGCTCTCCTGCAAACATCCCAGATTTCACAGGGGAAACCTATTGCTAAAGGAAAAGTGTGAACCTTAGGCAGTGGGGGTGAGAGAGAGAGAGAGAGAGAGAGAGAGAGAACAGGGATGCGCAGTGGTATTCTTTTGGAGTATGCTATCCATGAGGATGTGAATATAAAAAGCTGTCTTACACATAGTCAGGTAATTGATCCATCTAGCTCACTCTTGTCTGTTCTGACAGTCACAGGCTCTCCAAGAACTCACACAGATTCTACTGCCAATCCTGCTCCCCATGATCCTTTCAGTTGAAGAGGCTGAGAATTGAACGTGGGCTCTTGTACAGGCAAATGCTGCTGCTAAGTTATGGGTCTCCCCTTCTAGGATTGTCAAACATTTATTGCTTCTGAAGAGTTTAGACAAGGCTTATGAGTTTAGGTATGAAGCAGGGGGGGAATGATCCCTGAAATTTCTAACATCTTCAGAAGTAGGACTAAGGAGGACATTTTGAGAACATACAGGTGTCAATCAAGGTTGACATGGGACAGTATTCGGTCAGAATTGTGCCTGTATGCAGGCTTGAAAATTTCATGGATATGCTCTAAAAATAATTATTACAGGATACCCAACTCTTCTAAAAGAGTTTGTAAGGAAATCGAAATGCATTTGGGGAAATATGAGCAAGGGTGATTTTGCTCTGTTCATCAAGAGCTGACATTCAAAAGCTAGTTGATTTTGATTTAACATATAGAAAGAATAAGTGGCTTTTCTGTGCCTAATGTTCAGGGCCAGCTTAAGCCTGTTTTTGTGTTTTAGTGCAGTTGCTTTTGGACCATGGAGCTGACCCAAACCAGCGAGATGGTCTAGGAAACACACCCCTGCACTTGGGTAAGTCTCAGCTACACGCTATCAAATAATTGCTCCACCTTAGACTTTGGAGTTTTTTGTCTATCTCTTTTCTTCCTTTGCCAACATAGCAGCAACTGTCTTAGTCAGGAGAATTGCCAGGGCATATTCTGGATCTTCATGAGTATCATAAAGACAGAGCTGGTGAAAGTCATTTTGTCCTAAGGAATTTGAAGCCGGAGTGAGACTTAACTTGTTGTGAGCAGAATCTGGTGACCTGGTCAGAATCCTGAAAATACACGCTTTGTTAAATCAGTATGACAAGAAGGGGGATCCGTGATACTCGTGGGGGGGAGTATTCCCCACAGCTCCCGGCCTGCAGAAGCAGGAGGAGGAAGCGGCGGCAGGTGAGCCCAGCAGGCAGACCCATCAGGCCCGCCAAGACTTCTTCCCCCCCCCCCGTGGCAGCGGCGAGGCCTGAGGCCTGCCAAGCCTTCCCCTCCTCCCCGTGGCAGTGGTGAGGCCTGAGGCCCGCCAGATCTCCCCCCTCCTCCCCCCTTCCCCAACACTGGCGGCGGCAAGGCCCCCCAAGCCTTCTCCCTTCCCCTGGCAGCCGTGAGGCCTGCCAAGCCTTCTCCCTCCTCCTTCCCCCAGCAGCAGCGAGGCCTGAGGCCCGCCAAGCCTTCTCCCTCCTCCCCCAACACTGGCGGCAGCAAGGCCCGCCAGGCTTTCTCCCTCCTCTTTCCCCCCCGCACCCGCGGGACCAAGCCTTCTCCCCCTCTCCCCCAATACCGGTGGCGGTGAGGCCCACCAAGCCTTCTCCCTCCTCCCCCCAGTAGTGGCGAGGCCTAAGTGGCTCACAGCCGCCAGCCTGCCAAGCCTTCTCCCACCCCCCTCCGCGGCAGCAAGGCCTGAGGCCCACCAAGCCTTCTCCCACCCCCCCCAGCAGCGGTGAGGCCTGAGCAGCTCACAGCCGCCAGCCTGCCAAGCCTTCTGCTTTCCAGCGGCGGCGGCAGCAAGACAGTTGCCAGGGTGTTCTCTGCACATGCACAGGGAACGCTATTTTACTTTTGGGGGAATTAAGTATCCGCCGTATAGTTTTTTCAACTGTTTAGATTTTTCTGCACACCTGGAGATTGCTCCAAGTGTGCAGGAAAATCTCTCTGCCCCCCAAGTGCCCCCGTTGTGTGGATTTAGATATCTGCATGGAGGGGGCAACTTGGCTATTAGAGATATAGATATTGTTAGAATGTCAGACTAGGATCCGGGAGAGTGTGATTCAGATCTTCACTCTGCTGTGAAGTTCACTGGGTGGCCTCACCCTAGCCTACCTCACAGGGTAGTTGTTTTGAGGATAAAAAAAATAAGGGAGAACCACATATGCCTCCCTGAGCTGCTGGAAGGAAGGCAGCATAATAATGTACTATGTAGAAATATATATATACGTTTTTGGTCATGGAGAGAAAATATGAAACTGGATGTGGTATTTGCTTTAGAACTCAGAAAATGAGAGAGGGTATGGGCAGAACTACCTGTTCCATACGAGCCTCCTTGCCTTATTCCCCTCATTAAGCTGAATAGAATAACATCTCTGAAGTCTCTTTAAAACAAAACAGGTTTGTGCTGTCATGAAACTATGCAAATATATTTCCTTTGTTATTCCTTATGAACCTGACTGTTACGCAGTTCTAGATTTCCCAGTTGCAGCGGCAATATTTTTATTTCATGTCATGTGTTCAGTACATTTCTACATCTGTTATCTCTTGAACTCCTACAGTAGCCGTAAGGCAAGCCAGTATGTTTAGCCCCTTATTGCAAAAGGAAAGGCTGAGTGGCTTGCCTAAGGCTCCCTTGTGATTTGTAGATGAAGTGCAATTTTGAACCAGCTTGCACTCTTGGCCAATACACTACATCAGCATTTTTACAAGTGTACCCTGTAGAAAGTAGACTACCTTGATAAGACAGAATTTGTCCTCAGTATGCTACTGTATAGTGCAGCTTAGTTGTGTCTTGTGTTTTCCTTCCCCAGCTGCCTGCACAAATCATGTTCCTGTCATCACCACACTGCTTCGTGGAGGTAATTTTTCCTCTTGACAAATTATAAAGTTGCCCTTTCCTTTTGTGTTGTTCTTCTGGAATGTACCTTTGTCCTTCTGTGTGTGCATCTTTCCAGGTGCTCGAGTAGATGCCTTGGATAGAGCTGGAAGGACTCCACTACACCTGGCCAAGTCAAAGCTAAACATCTTGCAGGAAGGCCTTTCACAGAGCCTTGAAGCGGTTCGTCTTGAAGTAAAGCAGGTAAAAAGAAGCTCATGTCCCCCGGGAGGCTGCAGTGTGTGTCATGGGCAATGTTCCCTCTAAGCTGTGGAGTCTTGTGAGCAAAAATTCTACTTTGTGAGCTACTGGCATTAAAGTTGTGAGTGAGCGATTTGGCTACTGCATCAGTTAGTTTGCTCTGGAGCCATTCTTCCTGAGCTAAGACAAAAATGTGTGAGCTGGAGGCTAAAAAACTGTGAGCTAGCTCACACTAACTCAGCTTAGAGGGAACACTGGTCATGGGTACCATTACATTCTGTGCTTTAGAAGGGAATGGAAGAGTTAATTTAAGTACGAGAGGATTTGATGAACTGAAGAGCCGTAGCTTCTAAGTTAAATGGAAGATCTGCATTTATGTACAGAATCATGGTAGGAAAGGAACACAATGTAAAAACTCTGGGATAACCTGAAAAATTCATAAAAATAGTCTTGCTGGATCAAACTTGAAGACTTATGTAGTTAAGCGAGCTTTTCAGATATTAACAAAACGCTGTGTGTTCGTCTCGGGAGTTTTTATGCTGGGGCTGTACTACTGCCAGTCTTCTTTACTTGGAACTCTGCATTGTCTAGTCTATACAGAAAGAACACAGTGTTGAGGATATTTCTCAGGGTTTGCTTTTTCGACTCCAACTCTTATCATGAAGTCATCCATAGCAGCACCTGCCCTGGCCCTTTTACAGCCTCTGCTGTTCTAGGAAGCTCTTCTTTTCTGACTAAAGGACGGCTGTCATCACTGGTGCTGAGCTGATGGTGCAAACAGTGGTAGTTTGAGTTTTAAAAATGTATGAGGGATGCAGAAGAGGCAGCTGCAATGAGTTGGGTTGAGCCTGTGCTTTTCTCTCAGCAGTTTCCTTGCTGCATGCACGGTCAGGCAGCAGGCAGTCTAGAGGCACTTTCAGGGTGAGCCCTGAGTCTCACCTATGTAGAACTCCAGCAGGTGGGGAAAGCTGGCAAAAGGATGGTCACTTTTGCCTCTTCACCCTAGAAAGCACAGGCCCTGTTCATTGTGGTCCCTTTTCTCAGGCTTGCATGTATGACTGGCCCTAAATTTTAATTTTGGGTTGAGGAACGTCACGGTGCAAGCGCAGGGTATGAAGAAAGATAGGATTACACGCTACTTCAAAAAGCCCACCTCCAAATCGGTGAGAAAATACAGTTACATCAGTTCACACCTGAAATTGCATACTACAGATAACTTGGAACCGCTCCCCCCCCCCCCCCCCCCCCCACAAAACAGCCCTTCAGGAGAAAAGAGGTCCAATGCAAAGAAAACACAGGAAAGCAGCACTTTTGAGAGGAATGTAAAATGGGTATGGAGTGTGAAAGACACACATACAACAGAGGACAGAAGGGCCTGGCGTGATGTGATCCATGGGGTCATGAAGAGTCGGACTCGGCTGTGTGACTGAACAACAACAACAGTGTGAAAGAATGGAGCGATTCCCGAGTTAAAGGCTAGTCTGCAAATGCCCCAGGATTGTCTTCCAGAGTGGCCTACCATATAACTCTGAGAAGCTCACAAGCTTCATATTGATGAAGTCATTCCTTTCGTTTGTCACCCATATCTTGTAATCAAAGCTCTGCTGCCTCTGGGCATGGTTGGTTTCACTTGGTTATTAAGCATTTCAACATTTGTTAACCATCTCCTCTAAATTTGTCCAGTCTCTTTAGAAACTATATAAACTAGCATTTGTTGCCATATTCTGCAAGAGAATAACTGCAAATTATTTTACCAATTTATATCCCACTTCTACCATTGTTTGAAGCGGGTTACAGTTACAATATGTGAAAATAAACTCTGATAATTATAACAACCGTAACTGAAAGAGACTCATAACGTGAAAAATAAAAATCATAAGAACATAAGAAAAGCCAATGTTGGATCAAGCCAGTGGCCCATCTAGTCCAACACTCATCACACAGTGGCCAAACATACCAGGTGCCATCAGGAGGTCCAGCAGTGGGGCCAGGACACTAGAAGCCCTCCCATTGTTGCCCCCCCCCCCCAAGCACAAAGAATACAGAGCATCCCTTGCCCCAGAGTGAGAGTTCCTACCTATACCTTGTGGCTAATAGCCACTGATGGACTTCTGCTCCATATGCTTATCTAATTCCCTCTTGAAGCTGTCCATGCTTGTAGCCGCCACCACCTCATGTTATCCATTAACTATGATAATAAACCACACCAAAATCCCATTACAGACACTCATTTTCTGCATTTCCTACCTCTGTGCATATCTCCCAGCTCGAATCAAGCTGATCTTGTCTTGCAATCTACCTCTCCCTCCTGACTGCAGCTGGCTTTTCTTCGTAGCACCCCTTCCACCTTCTGATTCAGATGTAAGGGCTGAGGACTCTTCATTCTCATTTGTATCTGATGAAGTGAGCTTTGACTCACAACAGCTTGTACCCTGGAAAATGTTGCTGGTCTTTAAGGTGCTACTGGACTCTAATTTTATTCCGCTGTTACAGACTCGTGGCTAACACCCAAAACTGTAAAAATTGTATAGCTGAGCTGTCTTTCAAAATTTGTACTTTGCCCACATGGGAGTTGAGAAATCTAGAGATTTTAATTATGGGATTGCAGGGGCTCTTGTTAGACCTTCCATGAGGAAGTTCTGCTTGTGCTGCTGTTAGAATTAGCTTGAATATAACATAGGGAAGGGAACTGATGGCAACTGTTACAAAGCATTCTGTTGCTATGGAGAGTAATATTTAGCTCTCATGTGTTGGTGTGAATGGAAAAACAGTGGTATTCATCCCCATTAGTGAGCTAACTCTTGTTCCATGCCTTGGAGCATATTTATTTATTTGCAGATAAGTTTCCAGTTTACTCCAGAGGTTGTTCAAAGCTTTTAGTCAGTCCGCAGCTGAGTTTCATGTAATGTCTTCTAACCAGAAATTTGACCTTTTCTATTGTGTAGTAAAACCTCCTTTCTTCAATGTTTCTTCTTTCAGATAATCCAGATGTTGCGGGAGTATCTTGAACGTCTTGGTCGCCATGAACAGCGGGAACAATTGGATGATCTTTGCACCAGGCTACAGATGACTAGCACCAAAGAACAGGTCAGTATTAACACAGCTAAAAATGTAAATCAATCAAAAACAGCATATCAAGTATCAATGGTCGGAATAACAGCTGATTAAAATAGC
Organism: Gekko japonicus; assembly: GCF_001447785.1. NCBI lineage: Eukaryota > Metazoa > Chordata > Lepidosauria > Squamata > Gekkonidae > Gekko > Gekko japonicus. The sequence goes on along the minus strand of NW_015162489.1, from coordinate 1,206,618 downwards.
AGTTAAAAAAAGAGAATGTTCCTGGTCACCCAAATAAGGGGAGAGGAATCCCCAAACAACCTATCCACCCACAGCTTAGGAAAACATGGGTAAATAACAGTTTCATCTGCTACCAAGAGCTTAACCAGCTCTTTGCCAGGAAAGTATTGTGGGGAGAGCATTCCACAATCCCGGTGCCACCACAGAAAAGGCTCTGTTGCCGATCATCACCCACCTTAACCTTTGAGAGCAGAAGCATATAAGAAGGCCTCCGTTGCAGACCTTTTATGATGGGCAAATGGCATTTTTAATCGTGCTTGGGCACAAACAATTAGGCAACTCATGTAACTTTTTTAAATTGGCAGGGTATTACAGCCCATACCATTTAACAGTCTGGCTGATGTCCCATCCAAAAATTGCTTAAATGTGGTTCATGTTAGAGAGAAGACCTGAGTCTCCATTTGTAGGCATAGTTCTGATAGCAACCCCCCCCCCCCCGTTACAAACTAGTTCAGTCATGTCTAGAACAGGATGGCTTCTTAAGTCCTGATTGTTGACCAACAGCATCTCTGTCCTTGTCTGGAGTGATGTCTCATATTGCTTGCATTTTTGCTCTCCCTCAAGATTAAAATGAACAGGAAATGGCTCTTGAAGGTGTTTTTAAAGAAGGTGTTTCAGATGCATGCAGGAAGCAGAACATTTGCATACAAAGCATTCTAATTCACAGACCATTGAACTGGAGATAATTTACACATTTTGTTCATGTTTGTGCTGGTCCTGGCTTTTGTGTCTGAAGTTTGTGTTGTGGGCCCTTTAACATAACACATATTCAAACTTTCTTTCTGAAGAGTTACAGCCATGCCATTTTATTCAGTCCTATTCAGCTTTAAAGAGCCTGTTTAAAACATACAAAATGTATGTATTTTAAAATATTTTATGCTGAGTGCACAAGGTGGTTCACAGTGTAAGTCATCCTACACCCCAAAGATGATACAATCTCTCAAATGCTAAAAAAATTACATATTCCAAAACCAATAATAAAAGCATGACAGCAACTAAAGTAGCCATCATTAACAAAAACTCACTGTTGCTAATCATAACAAAACTCACAGCAGTCATTTAAAATCAAAACCAACAACAGAGGGGAAGAGCAAACCAAAACTGCAGTTAGTTAATTAAAAGCAGCCTGATCAAAACACCTTGGTCCGGCTCTGAAAAATGGGTGACAGTGGTGCCCGATGTAAAAGAAAGGCGTGTGAAAGCCAGGGGCAGCCACTGAAAAGGCCCTGTCCCTCCTGGCTACCTGCCCCACCAACAGAAAGCAGGAAGCCATGAACAAGCACCCAAGATGCAGAGGGCACTTACATGTAGGGCCTGGGACCTGGGTAGGGCTTTATACATCACAACCAGCACTTTGAGTTGGGACTGGAATAGGCAGTGAAGATATGCTGCCTGTAGTCCACACCAGCTGGCAGTCTTGCTGCTGCGTTCTGGACTAAGCTGTCTTCCACAACTGTCCTGTACTGCAATAATGAAGCTGGGAGGTGACAGGAGCTAGGATAACTGGCGAGATCAGGCTTTCCATAGAAAAGTTGTAGTTGATGAACTATCCAAAGCTGGTAAAAAGCATTCCACATGACATGTGAAATCTGAGCATTCCTCTGTAGCTTCCAAGGTCTGAATCTGCTGTTTCAGGGCAAGTGTGCAACTCCATTTACAGTAGGCTGTCTCCCGGCCATAATGATCACTTAAATTACCCAACAAAGTTAAGAGTCAAACTAGACATCATGAGTGGCACAAGTTGGGACCAATGTTCCCTCTAAGCTGTGGAGTCTTGTGAGCAAAAATTCTACTTTGTGAGCTACTGGCATTAAAGTTGTGAGTGAGCGATTTGGCTACTGCATCAGTTAGTTTGCTCTGGAGCCATTCTTCCTGAGCTAAGACAAAAATGTGTGAGCTGGAGGCTAAAAAACTGTGAGCTGGCTCACACTAACTCACCTTAGAGGGAACACTGGTTGGGACGTGGGTGTCCAGTCTGACTCACTGTCGCACATGACTTGTATGAAGAGGGTTTACTCACCTAAAAGGGGCTCTGTTGGGCTTTGGAGCACTGCAAGGGGTGGTAGTGGAGGGGCTTCCAGCTTCAGTACTGCTGCTTTTGCCAATGGGAATGACTTGGTAGGGCAACAGAAGCCCCTCCACCACCATCACCTTGCAGTGCTCCAAAGCCCAACCTGGTTTTAGGTGAGTAAACACTCTTCATACCAGTTGATAACATGTGACAATGAGCTGGGTTGGGCACTTGTGTCACTTGGAATGTCTAGTTTTGCTCTAACATAGAAGTCCTTCAAGACCAAATCCATTACAGCTTTTGTGAGTCATAGTTGACTTAAACTGGAACATCCCTCTCCCCACCTGAAAAAGACGGGAAGGAGAGAGGGGTTGTGTGTCGCCCACATATTGATGACACATCACTACCTGACTTTGGCTGACCCCTCCTAGGTGTTTGATGTAGATATTGAAGAGCATGGGAGAAGGCATTGAACCTTGTGGGACACTGTGGCCCAATTGCCATAGGGCGTTCAGTGAAGCTCTCCCTCAGCTCTGCTTTCTGGCAGGGAAGAATGAAGCGGCCAGAGTCTGGTGCCCTCCTTCTCCATCCCAGTCAAGCAGCCCGGAAGTTATCAACAGGTGCTGAGAGATCCAGCAAAACTAATAGGGGTGTACTCGTGGTGGAGGGGCTGTGGATCAGGCCTGGAGCACCTGCTTTGCACCCAGGAGGTCCCAGGTTCAATCCCTGGCATCTCCAGCTAAAAGGATCAGGTAGTGGGTGATGTGAAAGACCATGAGTGAGAGCCTGGAGAGCCACTGCCAGTCTGAGTAAACCTTGATGGGTCCAGTGGTCTGAGTCACTTTAAGGCAGATTCATGTGTTTACTTCCCCTGTCCTGTTCCCAGTGGGCATCACCTGTCGGAGTGACAAATGCAATTTCTATACCGAACCAGGACCTAAAGGACACAAGCCCTGACCTGGGTGGCTCAAGGCTAGCCTGACCATGTCTGATCTCAGAAGCTAAGCAGGGTTGGCTCCGGTCAGTATTTGGATGGGAGGACCACCAAGGAACACCAGGGTCATGACACAGAGGCAGGCAACGGCAAACCACCTCTGAATGTCTCATGCCTTGAAGACCCTGTAGGGCCACCATAAGTCGGCTGTGCCTTGACAGCACATTCCACAAAAGGGCACCAATCCCTGGAGCACCACGTTCCAAAAGGGCATATTATCAACCAGCCTATAACTGTTAAGGAAAGCCTATTTTGGGGGTGGGGGCACCTCAGAACGGTTGCAAGGAGGAGAGAGGTCATATGTCTCTGCAACCTGCGTGGTAGCAGGTCCCCTCATGGGAGGATCTCAGGCCCAGTTCAATATCAAACCTGTTAAACTGGGGACCAGATTTTAATCCACAGTTTCAAAGTTTAGTAGTAGAGCTACACCAATCAAAACTAAGTTTGAGAACAGTGGCACCTTTAAGATCAGCAAAGGGTGCAGTCAGACAGCCCACTTATCCCGCTGTGGCCACATTTCTCATTTGATCTGGAGTTTTTTGTTCTGGGGTGGTTCAATCAGACAACCCAGAGCGGCTGTCTCTCACCTCGCTCCTGCTTCGCTTGCAGGCAGACAGGGATGTTCTTCCAGCCCAGCATGGCTTCTTCAGGGCTGCGGCTGCTGCAGCAGGACGACCGGCAGTGAGGGCACATTGCAGTCCACGGCAGTGGCAGGGCCTCCTATTCCCCAAGCCTCATGCCCACCTGGGGAAAGTCGTTGGTGGCTCTTCAGGGCAGCTGTGGCGGGAAAGGGGCTGAGGCGTTGGCAGCACTGGTGTCGCTGCTGCTGCCTGCCGCCCGCCGCCGCTTTATATGGCGAACAGCCGCCTTAGTTTGGGGGAGGGACGACGGGCGAAGTGGTGGTTCTGGAGGAAGGAGGGGGCTCTCTCTGGTTCAGCTGGGACAGACGTGTGCTGAGACAGGTGAATGGAGTGGGGGGGGGACAAAACACACAGGTGGTGCCTAAGAAGCTTGCAGCGCATATCCACTTATGCACACATCAGTAACTTGAGTGGGGGGGGAGCGTGTGGCAGTGAAACAGGAAGTGAGCGATCTGACTTCCCAAAAGGCTTCATCCCACAAGAGAGCAATCAGACATCCGCAGAAGTGCTGTGAAACTAGTAGGATCTATGAATACTGGAAAGCCAGGGGTGAGCACAGGGGGCGGAATGGGATACAGATGTTGCTGTCTAAACAAGCAATTTAAATCCATTGGTGAGAAGCAATAACAATGGATCAGAGTGCTTGTCTGACTGCGGCCAAAGTTTTATTTAAGGTATAGGTTTTCGTGTGCATGTGCACTGAAGAAGCTTATACCCAGAATAAAACTTTGTTGGTCTTAAAGGTGCCACTGGACTCAAACTTTGTTCTTCCACTTCAGACCAACACGGCTACCCACCTGAATCTACCAATCAAATCACTCTCATTGCTAGAAACTGACTCTACTGCATTTCCTGTTCATACATTCTCTAAGAACTGTTACCTTTAGTGGAGCCCTTGTTGTCATTATTGAAAGGTGTCTTGCGTTCCACAGGGGAGAAAGGCAGGTAATAATTTTTTTAAATAAACAGATTCTCTGGTCCATAGTAGCAGAAATATCTCTTGCTTTAGCAGTTTGACTGCACTTGCCCCAAATCTCACTGTTCATAGTTCTGTGCTTCCGGTGCTTAGTGGCTACGTGCAGCTTGGGACCCCATAAGCCCCAGCATTTTCGCCTAATTGCTGCAGCTTTCCTTTCCTGCTCGTCTTCCTTAATGTGTTGCATTGTTTCTCTGACAGGTGGACGAGGTTACTGACCTCTTGGCCAGCTTCACCTCCCTCAGCTTGCAAAAGCAGAAGATAGAGAAGAGGTAACGGGCTTTCTCACTGCTCTCTCAACTGAAAGGAGAAGCTGGAGCTGCCCTGCTGCCAATACCAATCATGTTTTTCCTCTTGGCTCTGAGCTGAGCCTGGACTGGACTGCACGGCGCCGTCACTGCCTTGGATGCTTCCTCCGGGACGAGAGGTTCATGCTGAAGTCCTGACCTTGTGAAGAAGGGGCTGAACTTTTCACTCTCCTGCTTTAACAAGCGTGGGCAAAATGTTTTCGGTATGCTGCCCTTTCAGGGGCATCTGTAAGGTCCCGCAAGTGGTAGATCCATTGTATTTCAAGCACATCTGGGAAACAGCTGTCTGGTACGCCATCACACTCAAGTCTGCCTCTAATTTGATGTTTTTGGTATTCAAGCACATGGATCACTGAACATTTGTACAAGTGGTGAGAGGTGCTTATACCCCTGGTGGGCAGCTTTTTCCTCCCAGGGGTCATAATTTGAACTGAGAGGGCTGAGGGGCCAGTAATGCTGCTGTGCCCCCGACTGAGATATAAAAGGCTGTTTAACAGGGGGGGCCCTCCCCCCGGATCTCATGCCCCTCAGCTGCTCACTCCCATTTCCTGTATTTCGGAACACACACAGGAATCAGTAGCTGAGGTATATAAGGGGAGAATCCTGCTTTTGCTGTTCGTTTTGGAGGCTAGCAGCATAAGGGTGAAAGAGCTCTTGTGGAGATGAAAGGTTTGGTTGCATTTTAAGGAGGACCCCAGCACCCAATTGGGAAGTTATTCGGAAGCCAAATGAGAAGTCCCCAGGGGCCAGAGTAGTCTCCTGGCCCCAGCTTGCCTGTTCATCCCTTATATCCTTGTCTTTCCCCCCCTCCAGAAAAACCAAGAAAGAATGAATTTTGCATACTTCCCCTTACAAAGAATCTGCATATTTTATTGGGGGAATAAGTTGTGTGCTTTCCTAATGGGGATGTGTGATTTGGACAATTGACACTTACTGAACTGTGCTAAGCTTCAGTTAAGTGGGCCATGGAAAAGTCTTTTGGCTTGTATCCTAGATTTTATTTCACATGACGGTCAAAGAAAACTTGCTTTCTCAATTGGGGGCTAAAAGAGAAACATCTCCACAGGTTTACTAAGAAAAGGATTTGCCTTACACAAAGGGAGGGACTGGACCCCAATGCATGCCAACCTAGCCCATCAGTCTACAACCCCTCAAGGATGTAGTCACTTCACAACACTGTGTTTTGACTTCAGTCTGCTCACAAGTGTGTAAGGGGGGGTATATTTAGCAAATTGGTTCTCAGGAGTCACTGGACGTGTTCCCTGCATCACTGACATTCCAAGCCTGGTTTAGGACCTTGAGACTAGTGAGATATTATGACCTTTGGTTTTTAAATAGGCAGTTTTTAAGGCAGAGAAGAATTAACTGGATTCATATCTTTAGATACAAGTCTAAATCTTGGCTTTCATGACCCAAGCAGCTTTGATAGAGAATCATGAACGCTCAGGAGAGGAAAGTTTGGGGGTGACATGACTCTGACCTTCTGGAGCCATCACTGTGAATGCAAAGATCTTCATGCCAATGTGCAAGGAGGGTGGGAGGCTATTTGAACTTTTCCATTGTAGATTTCAATAAAAATAGTGGCTGCTTTCAAGGTGTCTTCAGACATTCTCTCCGCTGTCTTCTCCGGCTTCACCTTCTCTGTCTCTCTTTCGTTTTTGTTTAAGCGACTCATCTCTGCCTGGGGCCTGAATGTGGACTCAGTAGTTTCTTCACTTGAACAATCAGTGGTAAAATGAAAGATGACAGTGTCTCAGTTGCCTTGAGCTCAAGAGCTGAGGCATCCTATCGACCAGATGTAATTTGCTGCCTTCGTTGTGTGCTTGTGGCTCAGCCCCCATTGTTATGAACTTCTGCTTCTTAATGGAGTTGTGGAAGAATCTACAAAAACGAATCAATGTCTCTTTGCTACCCCCTGCCGCTTCACTGACAGCAGCTTATGTGCACTGTACCTGGGAAACAGCGCTGCTGTCTAACTAAATCATATTTCTATATTGAATTCCTTTTATAGCACAGAAGGCAAAAATATTAATCATTGTAGTTTGGGGGGAAAGCAGGGAAGGGAGGAATTGTCAGAAACTCTTCACCTGGGTTGTAAGGGGTGGGAAATAGGCAACGTGCCAAGGAGTATGTTGATGGTCTAGAGAACATGCATTCTGCTTTGGTTACTTCTGATAACATTTAAGAAACGGAACAGGAGCTGATGGCAAACTTTTGCTCAAGATTTCTGCTTTGAACCCGCCTGCTCCCTGAGAAAGATCTTGCATGCAATTCACTAAGATCATCCATGGAAAGGAATGGATGCCATTTAAAAGCAGGGAAACGGGGGCCATTTTGTGGGGAGGTGGTGCTGAAATAATGTGGTGGAGGAAGCCTGTGGTGTAAATCAGACCCTTTGACTGTACCAGTTGTGCTGATTTGTGCTGGTTCTGCCCTCCGAACAAACAGTTGAAGAATCATGAATACCAACTTCATATTCATATGAAAGGCCCAGTTGACAACAGAGGCTGTCTGGGCTAGAAGGGCAGGGCTGGTACTGCACCTAGACCATTTCATAGAGTATGCCTCTAAAGGGGGTTTTGTGTGAGGGGGCTTGGTTGTTGGACTGGCCCGTGTTCCCTTGGAGCTAATAAACAGAGATTGAACCGTATGTTAGTAGTTTGCCCCCCCCCCCACTTTATTTAATTTTTATATCAATTGGATGGTCAATAGTTTATCTGATCTCAACTTTCATCCCCCCAAATTGGTCTCTAGAGCACTTTCATTTTTCTTTATGTGGATGAAGCAATATTGTCCTTTCAGACAAATATTGGTTTAAGGAGGCTGCTGAGGATTCTTGCCTTATATTGTGGCAATGAACTTTTGACCCTTTTTTGCCATCAAGTCCCAGCTGACTTCAAGGCAGGAGACATTCAGAGGTGGCTTTTGCCATTGCCTGCCTCTGTGTTGCAGCCCTGGACTTCCTTGGTGGTCTCCCATCCAGATACCAACCCTGCTAAGCTTCTGAGATATGACGATTAGTCTAACATCCTTGCTTTTACTAGAAGGAAGAGCAAGCATAGTTTAACGGGAAACATACTGAGCAGGTAACAGGCTATAAATAAGAGCAGGGCTATTTTTGGGCAGGAACACACAGGAACGGAGTTCTGGCTGGCTCCCGAGTTGGCCACACCCAGCAGGAACTCATTAGTATAATAGGCCACACCCAACAGCAGAAAAGCATTAGGGTTGGCTACGTTAGGGGTGTGTGGCCTAACATGGAAAGGAGTTCCTGCTACAAAAAAAGCCCTGGGTTCTGACAACAAACAGTAAACAGAATAAGAAGCAAAAGGTGGGTGTGGATGGATGACGATACTTCTGGTAACATGGCGGTGAGGCCTAATATGCTAATGAGCTGTGTTAGGGGTGTGGCCTAATAGGCTAATGAGTTTCTGCTGTTGAGTGTGGTCTATTATGCTAATGCGTTCCTGCTGGACTTTTTCTACAAAAAGAGCCCTGAAGTAGTTTTTCACTCTTCTGAGTCCTGGTATGTACAAGTAAAGAATGCTGGAAGGAATGCCCAGAGAGTGGCTCTACTTTGATAAGATTTCTTCTTTTATAGAAGCGGAGGACAATATATCCCCTTAGCTATTCATGTTTTTGTGGCCAAGATTACGGCGATAGCTCGCAATTACCTGTGTATGATAGGGTTGTCAACCTCCAGGTGGCACCTGGAGATTTCCACTATAACAATTGATCTCCAGGCACCAGCTCCCCTGGAGATAATGGATAATTAGGTGGGCGGACTCTATAACATTATACTATGCTGAGGTCCGTACCCTCCCCAAATCCTGCCCTCCCTGGTCTCCACCCCCAAAATCTCCATTTTTTCCTAAACCAGAGCTAGCAACCATAGTGTATGATAACTTTAGTTCTTTTGAAATTATACAAGCTAAATTTCTGAGAGCGATTTTTGCAGTTCCTCATTGTGTATCTAAAGCAGCCCTGTGTCTTGAGGCAGGCTTAATTTTTCTTGAAGCCCATGCCTGGATATACTGTATAAATTTTGGTCAAAGATTGTTTTCTTACCTGTGAAACTTGCTGACACTATTGGTCCAATTGGAAATGACTCCAGAGAAACTTTGGGTCAGTAGTTTAATAGCCTTTTTGGATACTCAAAATCCAAATAATTCAACAAAGGATCTGGAATACTGAATTACAACATAATCTAAGTCTTGTCACAACATATTTCTTCAGGGACAAGAAGGCTGTGGGCTCTTAATTCTTTTCCCAATCTACTACCCAAACTTAGAAAAGCTTTTACTTTGACCTGATTCAATGTCCTACCCTCTGTACTCTTGCAAGGGAGATACCATGGAGTACGGTATCAGGAACACACATTCCATTGTCGAAGTGAGGAAGTCAAAACTGTATTGTATTGCCCTTTTTACTGTGATCTTAGACATGATTTTATTACTCCTATTCTTCAAAAAATTCAGGGTAGTTCTGAGAAATCGTATATTCTTTTCTATTTCACATCCTAGGATCCCACTTTCATCTCATATCTCCTCACATACCTGGAATAGTTTGCTAATATCTTCACTAGTTCTTGTACTATCAGAGTAATTGGAACCTAGCTGAACTACTGGAGTGGCCTGCTGTTTGACCAGCTAAAATTAGTTTTCTAATTTCTCAAATGAGGAGTGGGAAGGTCCCAGGTACAGAACTTTTTCTCATGGTGGAAGGATATATTGGCAACTGTACTGCTGGTGTTCTGCTGCCCGCTTGGAGACATGCTATCATAATAGTTTATATGAAGGGAGACAAAGCAGACCTGTCCAACTACAGGCCTATCAGCCTTTTATCAGTGGCCTCAAAGCTTTAAGCTCTGTCTCTCTATTACTGATTAATGGCCTGGTTGCAGATCAATAAAATCCTGGGAAGGGAACAAACCAGTTTAAGGTGAGGGGCTGGTACAGAGTATCATCTTCTGACATTACAGTTCTTAGTAAATACAAGGGGGGACCCGCGATACTCGCGGGGGGGG
>NW_015162489.1:1193305-1195762 GCF_001447785.1 Gekko japonicus | reverse complement strand
GCCTGCCAGCCAGCCAGCCCGCCGGCTGGCTCCGAGGCGGCGGCGGCGGCGTTGCAGAGCGTCTCCTGCGCATGCGCAGGAGACGCTCGTGCACTTTTGGGGGGATTTAAACATCCCCCCGAAATTTTTTTAAACTTTTTGCATTTTTGTGCACACGTGGGGACTGGCCCACGTGTGCACAAACCTCCCCCTCCCCCCCACCTGCCCCCTCCGTGCTGATTTAGCGATCCGCACGGAGGGGGCAAGTTGGCTATTAGATATATAGATACAAGCAAGAGTCGGGGGATCCTTGCTCCCACCTTCATAAATTTGAAGGTGGCTTTTGATACCATACCCCATGCCCGATTGTGGCATAGCTAACATCTATTGACAAGAGACTGTTGGCTTTGAGTGAAATTCTGTATTCTTATCCCACTGCACGTCCGCTATGGGTTAGATGAACAACTTTCCAACGTAATTTCGCTACAGCAGGGAGTGCATAAGGGTGTGTGCTAGCCCCTTTAACTTATATATCAACAATATGATTTCTTCTGTCTCTGCCCAGGACTGTTATTCTCCATCCATTGCTAATGTTAAAATTTTTATCTCACTTTTTGATGATGATGCAGTTGTCCTGTCAAGTACAACATCAGGATTGTCCTTTTCTGATAGAGGTTTTTGTCTCGGAGGAGGAGGATATTGGATTTATACACCACCCTTCACTTGGAGTCTCAGAGTGGCTTACAAATTCCTTTCCCTTCCCCTCCCCACAATAGACACCCTGTGAGGTAGGTGGGGCTGAGAGAGCTCTGAGAGAAACTGCCTTTTCAAGGATAGCTCTGACAGAACTATGCCTTGCCCAAGGTCATCCAGCAGCTGCAAGTGGAGGAGTGGGGTTTGATGCCATAATAATAAACTATACAATACAATACAACCCGGTTCTCCCAGATTAGAGTCCGTGCACTTAACCAATACACCAAACTGGCTTACTGTTTGGAAAAATGCCTGATCGTTAACTCTCATAAAACCAAGATCATTTTTTGGGAAGGGAAATCTTATGTACACCACAAGTGGAAAATTCACGGTAATGATATGAGGAGGTCCTCTGTTTTAAATACTTAGGGGGTTGGTTTGATCAAACCAGGTCAGTGCAAGCTGCTCATGTTAAAAGATTGGCTACAGCAGCATCAAATATTATCTTGTTTCTTTTATTAATCTGTATATCCCAGCTGCCATCAAACTTTAATGCCCAGGTGGCTGTACAAAGTTTATACGAGGCTGATATCTGGATAAAACAGAGGAGTTCTTGGATTCAGTTCTTCTTAAATTCCTATGTTCCATCTGCAGTTTTCTGAATTGTGTAGCAGGGGTAGCCCCCCAAGTTGAATTGGGACAACCATCTCTTGAAGCCCAGGCTTGGTTGAAGGCTTTCCCTCTTAAAGGTAAAATTACGCATTTCGACTACCTCAGCTTAGTCAGAGGATTCTTATGTTTCCCACTGGGATAAACTTGTTGAGCAATGACTAGAGCTCCTCAATCATTCCTTGGATTCCCTTTATTCAGTTACCAGACAAGGAGCCATGAGAATGATTAAGAAATGTCTATTTAAGTATGATTATAACAGTACAATTTGTAGAGCACAATGTGTTTGTTCTACTCAGTTTGCTGGTATTCTTCCACCTTGAGAGCTTCCTGATTACTGCTCAATTTGACTGTTCCTTGCTATAGGCATGCTTTTGTATCAGCACGCCTTAATGCCCTACCATCTAGAGTTTTGCAAGGGAGATATCTTAAGATACCATATTCTGATTCTAGGGTTGCTATTTCCCAGTTGGGGGTGGGGGATCCCCCTGTTTTGTGCCCCCCCCAACAGCAACATTCCTGGAAACAAATGTGACATGCCTACATCACCCACCCAGGAATGTTCCCTCTAAGCTGTGGAGTCTTGTGAGCGAAAATCCTACTTTGTGAGCTACGGGCATTGAAGTTGTGAGCGAGCCATTTCGTTGCTGCATAAATTAGTTTGCTTTGAGGCCATCCTTCCTGAGCTAGAGCAAAAATCTGTGAGCTGGAGACTAAAAAACTGTGAGCTGGCTCACACCAACTCAGCTTAGAGGGAACACTGCCCAGGAGTGACATAAGCACATCAGTGACATGGGGTGGGTGGGTGACATTCTGGTTTTTGGGCAAAACTCTATGGTTTGAGGTTGCTTTTACCATAGTTTTGCCCCAAAAATCAGAGCGTTGCCCCCAACATCACTGACTTACCTAGGTCACTTCCAGGTGACGTCGCACGACATCACTTCCTGCTCCCATCTCCCCATCAGCATTTCCAATAGAGTATGCAACTATGTAGTGTAGGCACCCTGTATCACGTGACCTTTGAATGTAATTACTTTTCTGAGCCTAGAAATCTTTTAATTCTTTCTTTGCTCCAAAATATAGATTGTACAAGGGGGGACCTGCGATACTCGCGGG
>NW_015162489.1:1191617-1192382 GCF_001447785.1 Gekko japonicus | reverse complement strand
ACGCTCTTGCACTTTCGGGGGGATTTAAACATCCCCCCGAATTTTTTTTTAACTTTTTGCATTTTTGTGCACACGTGGGGACTGGCCCACGTGTGCACAAACCTCCCCCTCCCCCCCACCTGCCCCCTCCGTGCTGATTTAGCGATCCGCACGGAGGGGGCAAGTTGGCTATTAGATATATAGATGGAGACGTTACCTCTTTTATTAAAAGATAATAGCAGACCTATCACTCTTAGATGTGAAATTTTATGCATCTGTAATAGATTTTCACATCCATTCAAATGGGATCTAGCTTTTTCTGTATTTTAGTAATCTGCTTAGAACTAATAAATTAAGAAGCTGTATGAGGTAGAAAAGAAATTGGAAATTGCCTTTCTTCTCTCAGTTCGTGACACTAGGATCACAGATAAAGTTGCCAGATTTTGTGTAGCTGCTACAGCCTAACGCAGTTCTATTTTGGTCTGAAAGGTGCCACTGGACTCAAAATTTGCTCTGCTGCTTCAGGCCACCACGGCTACCCACCTGAATCTATCTTAATGGACATTTATTCATTTAATATAATTTATGTCATGTTCTTTTATGTATCATAGCTAGGGTTGCCAAGTCGTTTTTCTTCTGCGGCGGGGGGCTCCCGGACGGCGTCTTCAGCGCGCGCGCCGTATGCACGTCAGCCAGAGGTGACGTGATGACGCCGGGCACGCTGGGGGTGGGGCCACAGCCATTTGAGGGGAAAACATAGAGTTTTCCCCTCAAATGGCTGTGGCC
>NW_015162489.1:1173697-1186295 GCF_001447785.1 Gekko japonicus | reverse complement strand
CGGCAGGACCAGGGGGCGTGACACAAGGAAGCCAAAGTCCAGGAACAGTCCGAGGTCAAGCCGGGCAAATCAGGTAGCAAGGTTCAAGCAGGTTTAAATCACAGTCCAAAAGCAGGGTCAGACATACCAAAGTTTCAAGTCCATAAATCACAACAATACCAGAGGAGTCAGAGATGAACGCAGGGTCAACAAAGCCAAAGGTCAACAGCCGAGGATCAAGCCGAGAAGAATTCCACAAGGTCTGGAGCAGAGATGCAAGGATTCAGGTCCTGAACAAACGACGTTGCCAGCACAAATGACTGCTGGCAACAGACTTGCATATATACAGTGCTAGCTAATCAACTCATTAGCTAGCCAGGAGTGAGGACAGGATCCTATCAGTAATCAGGGCTAAGAGATCTTCTGGCATGCATGCGTGCATTCTGCCTTCGCTCTCTCAGCTGTTGTCTTCTTACATTCCTGAGCCTGGTTACAGGTGGAGGCGAGTCTGATGATGAATTACTGGGCTGCAGCAGAGACTGATCCCTTGCAGGTGTTCCCTGGGAGGCTCTATCCTCCTCACCACTTAGATAGCTTTCAGCTACAGGATCCAGTCTTTGCCTTTCTGCTGCAGTACTGTCCTCAGGAGCCTGTTCAGGGTCCTCAGGAGCCTGTTCAGGGGCATCAGCAAAGGCAGGCATGACATCAGCAGGGGCAGGCATGACAACCATCATAAATAATTCATTCATACTCTAGTTGTTCTTAGAGGCTAAGATTTCTATAGATATGTATTTTTAAAAGAATAAAGTTTCTCTGACCATGAAAAATCCCATGCTACTTTGCCTTCTAAAAACTTTTTTTTTAACTATAGCAATGAAAAATTAATGTCATTTTAGAAGATTACCCTTTCTGTAGCATAAGTCACTAAAAATTAACCTCTTAGTATGAAGTTGTGTGTTAGTAAAACAAACATCACGTCATATCCAGTATCATGCTGGAGTCCAGGGCTGTCTCCTCCAGGGTTCCTTTACTAGAGCTTGCCCTGGGGGAAGAACCTGAGAAAAGAGGGGGGAGGTTACAGTACCCACTCCTGCCAGTAACCCTTCCCTAGTTGCCTTAGGTGAGGTCTGGCCCTTCCTCCCTGGTCCTCCCAAGGTGCACCTTTTAAAAGACTGCTTGGATGGGACACCTCTGGCCTCACCCACTCCATCTACCCTGGGGGATGGGCCTATGGGAGTGGCGTGTCCTAAGCCCAACGAGCAACTGCCTGCCTGAAATCCCATTTCTCCTGCTCCTCGCCCATGGGAAGCCTTACAAGTCTTCTCCTCTGGCCCCTGTTCACCTAATGAGGTCACTGCAGCCTGTTTCCTGCCCTTCTCTTGGCTCCCACAACAGCAGAGGAAAGGACCATTGCTTGTGGCGGATTCTGTTGCACTTCTGCCACCCTTGTTGCCTTGGGCCTCTGCTGCTGGCCCCTTTAAAAATGGGGACTCTGACAAGATGCTTCGCCATTAGCCAGGAAAAAATGTCTTAGGCCCCGGTCACACGGGCTGGATATCGCGGGGGGGGGGAGGCGTGGCTAATTGCCCCGGAGGAAACTAACGTGCGGCCGCCCGAGCACACGTCCCGGTCGAGGTCCCATGTTTAGCGGGGAGATGCCGACCAGACGGGTATCCTGCAGCGCGGCACAGAAGTCGTGCCACGCGATTGCACTAGCAATTGCTCTTTTGGCGCATGCGCTGTTGGGCGCTGTTGCGCAACCTGCGGAGACGGGTGCCGGATGCCACGTAAGTCCACCGGAAACGCGATCAGACACCCGCCCTGGGCCTGCGGTTTCCGGAAACTAGTACCTTGTAAGTACTAGTTTTTTAATCTGCACCTTCGGCAGGTTTGCCACGGGTTCGCCACGGGAGCACTGCGCTTCCCAGATGTTGGGGTGTGATCGTGCCCAGAAAATCTGCAGGACTCCCGTGCCTCTCCCACGGCAACTTTGCCGTGTGATTGGGGCCTCACAAAATCAACCCTTGATTTGAGCATATGGGCTGCTTAGATATTTAGAATTATTTCCCCCCTTCCCTATATAAGAAGATAAAAGAGCTGAAGTTGCAATCTGCAGCTCTGAAATTTTTTCCCTGTCCCTGGTGTTGAATAAGGACTGAAAAATTGCTTCAAACTTCTAGTCAGAGCCAGAATCCAACATTCAGCTTTACAATGCTAATCAAATGTTTATGCACTCTTTACAGGGCTGGTGTCTAAATGTTTTGAGAATTTAGGTACCAGCATCCAGTTTCTAGATGCTCATGGGAAGTACTTGGGATTTTTTAACACCTCTATTGAACAAAGAAAGAGTTCTGTACTCCAGGTCAGCAATGAGTTTTACAAGAGAGCCACTTCAAGGAGGGGATAAAGCAGTGGTCTGTGATGCAGTTCCCACCAATGCGTTTCCTCGTGTCTACTAGTTTCTTCCCCAAAGCATCTCTTCCTCAAACACAGCTGATCTTGGGTTTTCTCAGTATCATTGAAGTGCTTCACAAGAGTCCAGGATGCATCATCTTTGGGTTTTGGGTTTGCAGGGAGGTAATAGCTGCCTCCATCACAGGAGGATGCTGGCTTGTATAGAACCTCCCAAGCTTTTGTGACTGCCTCACCAATGGTAGCCATTTTATGATTGTACCTGCTACCCTTTCTCCAGAAGTGCTCACAGGATCAACCAGTTTGGAGACTCTGCCATGAACTTGAAAAGTACGTAGACGGAGAGTGATTTCAGCAAAGCGTACTTTATTCGATCAGGAACAAGACGACTTTGGCCGGCTCGCAGGCCGGCTTATATTCCCCAAGAAACCGCCACCCAAAATACCCCCCCCCACTTCCCAATAGGTTATTTACAGTGGCCGAGAGTCCCATTGGCTCTCGGCCAGGAACCTAGCCCCCTGATTGGAGCGGGCTAGGATCCGCATAGTCCATTGTCTCTTGGAGCGAAGCTAGACATTTGTCTCTGGACTTGTCTGGACATGTTTGGACTTGTCTGGGCTGGATACATTACAAACTGATGGCCAGGTCCATTACCACAATGATGAATTCCATCACACACCACTCTTGACTGAGTTGGTGAGAGGTTCCTTGGGTGAGATTCCTTATCTATAGCCTTTTATTTATTTCTTATTTTTATATCCCATTTTTCTTCCATTGCGGAACTCAAGGCAACTTTACATATGTTCCTGGACAGTCTCCTTTCTAGCGCTTTGACCAGACCTAGACCAGCCAGCTTCTGCATGGTTGCTGCATTGTATACTCTCAGCCAAAGCCTGGAATCAGATATGCTATTTGTCGTAACAATTGACTGAATGTCAATTGGATACTATGGTGATTGCTGATGACTGGGCTCATTGAAAAAAGAAGATAACACTGCTTGTCTACAATAACCAAAATTAATTCCAGACATCTAGCTCTGCCCAATGGTATTGCCATTTGGCTAGCGTTTTACCAACCTGCCCAGTTAGTCAGTGTCTGAGCCGGTGGCTGGTCTAGGCAATTAAAAAATAAGAAAACTCAAAGGCAGATGGATTTCATGTTGCTCCCTGCAGAATAGTTCAGTGCTAAAATGGCACATAAATGGTCACTTGAGGAGAGGGAGGGAGTACTTGAATTCATGGTGTTACTATCTTCTGCCCATAGATCATCAGTGCTGTGATAATGCTGCTCCTCGATGCACGTAATGAAGTTTGAACAATGCCACTAGAAAGAGCATTTGTTGCACATCTGTTGTCATGAAGAATTCATGATTTTGTGACACTCCAGTGTGCTGTGCCACACAACCCAAACTAATAGTGCTCGTACTTCAGCTACTGAAATATTTAAGTTAGGCATAGAGACAACTGGATTTTCAAGAATCAAAATATGCCTTTATTCTTCCTTTAGTTTTCCTGATTATCAGGTTTCCCCCACATTCCAGACTCATTATTTTGGTGTTAAGAACAAAAAGGAAGAGGATTTCTGTTTATCCATATTCTGACCTCTCCATTACCCCTCTTTTTCATCCCCTGCATGCAGAGCATGGGGTTTGTTCCCCCACCTCCTACACAAGGCATTTGTAATGCAAGGCTTTCCCCCCTCTGTTCAGCAAGCAAGGCCAGTGTGGGAGAACAGCCCAGAGTCAGTGGAGGAGGCATAGTTTGATAGACATGTGAACAAAAGGGAAGTGACAAGGCTTTCAGAACAAGACCTTTTTAAAAGGGGAGGGGGGAATAATAAAATCAGGTTGTCTGAAGAACCCAAGTAGACAACAGGAAAGATGTCTAAGCTCCAATTATTAAAAGATGCTGGTGAATGTAATTTAAATTATCATAATATGTTCAAATAACGAAGGGTGGCCCATCTGCAAATTCTTAAATATGTGGATCAAGGCCACACTGACAGAAAACAGCTAGTTCTGAGATCTCGGAAACTAACCAGGGCTGACCCTGGCAAGTTACTTAGATGGGAGACCTCCAAGGAATGCCAGGGCCGTGACGCAGAGGCAGGCAATAGCAAGCCACCTCTCTGAACATCCCTTGCCTCCAAGCCCCACTAGGGGTCGCCAGAAGTCAGCCATGACTTCCAGGCGCGCACACACACACACACACACTTCCAACAAAAGAAAAAAACCACTAGTTCTGCAAAATTCTGAAAACATTTGCAAAATACATTAGGGGGGTTAAATTCCCCCCCCCCCCAAAAAAAACAGCAGCCACCTGTGGGCTTCAGCCAGCCTCAACCATCTTTGCCACAGTTGGCACAGCTCCCGAAAGGCTCCAGGCAGCCTCTCCCCAGCCAGATACAAGCAAGGACATTGGCTCTCGGCCAGGAACCAGAAGGCCCTCACCTGGCCTTGACTCAGTCCTGAGAAGACACTGGCCCAGGAGGAGGCCCCAGAGAGGAGAACGGTCATGATGGGCAGAATGGCAGGGGGTAGGCGAGCAGACTGCCAAGGCTCCAGGCCTCCCCCATGGCTGCTGTTGCCCCCAGGCTCAGTGTGGCTCCCCCCCCCCCCACGCACTCTTGTCACGATTGCCCCTCCGGTTCCAGCATGACTAGGATTGCCAGTTCCGGTCTGGGAAATACTTGGGGGATTTTGTGGATGGAGCCTGAGGAGGGTGGGATTTGGGGAGGGGAGGGACTTCAATGGGGTATGATGCCATAGAGTCCATCTTCCAAAGTGGCCATTCTCTCGAGGTGAACTGTGTTACCTGGAGACCACCGGTAGTCCCAGGAGACCTCAAGCCACCACCTGGAGGTCGTAACAACCAAAACAGAAACAGGAGATACCCAGTAAGGAAATGAGCAAATAAATGGAAAAACTGTGTATAAATATTATCTCAGTCAATATTCATGAAACATTCATCAGATTATATGAACAGAATTATCTTTATGAAAATCTCAACTAATTGCTGGAACCTTTGTCTGTATTGGAAATTGACCTTCTAGCTTTGCATTAGGCGTATCCTGAGTGAACGCTACATATGAACTGTATTTACAGCATGTATACTGAGTGTTTACATTGAGCCTTTTGTACTTTAGGGATTTGTGTATTGCAGTGTTGCTAAGAATTAATTGAGATTTCCATAGATAATTTTATTCATATAATTTGACAAATGTTTCATGAATATTGACTGAGATAATATTTATACACAGTTTTTTTTCCCCATTTATTTGTTCACCACCTGGAAGTTGGCAACCCTAAGCATGGCTCTCGGTATCACCAGCACCCTGGGTGGGGCTGGCATGGGCACTGGCTTTCCCAAGTTGCTGCTATTCCCCACCCCCAAGCTTTGGCACAGCTCCCAGCGTCATCGCTGCTGCCCCCAGTTGCAGAAATTACAGAACATTTTCATCTGACACTTTTCACTTCTACTGGAGGTGGTGAGAGCTCTGGAACAGCCAACAGCACTCGCTAATGGCAGATGAAGCTGAATGAAGGATAAAGCTGTGTTCACTGTAAGGGGCAATTACAACCTCTCTTACACACTGCTGGAGCCCAGATTAATTGGGGAAAGGCAGGAAATGAATGGGTTGCTGAACGACTTCATGAAAAAGTTTTTAGCAGGGGAGGATGGAGTCACTACATCCTTTCTTATCCATTCATTTATTTATTTGCTATAAATGCTAATGTTGCTTGTGATTCACAGCAAATATAGAAAGTAAGAGATTTGTTTATAGGACTGCAACCTTCCTCTGTATACCAAAAATAAACTGAAGACCAGCAAATATTCAACCTGGATGGCATTGGATTGCTCTAGAAGAAGAGGAAGAAGAGGAAGAAGAGGAAGAAGAGGAAGAAGAGGAAGAAGAGGAAGAAGAGGAGGAGGAGGAGGAGGAGATTGGATTTATACCCCGCCCTTCACTTGGAGTCTCCGAGCGGCTCCTTTCCCTTCCCCTCCCCACAACAGACACCCTGTGAGGTGGGTGGGGCTGAGAGAACTCTGACACAAACTGCTCTTTTTCAAGGACAGCTGTGCCGGAGCTTGTGACTGACCCAAGGTCACATCAGCAGGTGCAAGTGGAGGAGTGGGGAATCAAACCCGGTTCTCCCAGATTAGAGTCCGCACACTTAACCACTACACCAAACTGGCTCTCCACTACACCAAAGTTCATCGTTGTAGGAGTGGTGTTAGATTCCAGGTAGGTCCAGGTAGCCTTTATAACTGTGGAGTACCTTTTGCCAGCTTATTGCAATGTGAAGCCAAAACGAAATGTTAGAGATCCATAGTCAGATCTCTTGCACCTACTATTTTTTAAAAAACAAGTTTCCTAAATAGTAGCTATGGAATACATTTGGATCAGCACCACAGCATAATGTTGGGTGTAGGGGATTAACCCTTTTCCCTGTACCCTTTTCCAATGTTCCCTGGGGGTACTATCTGTCCTCGTAAGGAAAACACAATTTTCCCAACCAAGGTAAATTAGTGCCTCCAATTTACATCAGGAAAACGTGTGAAGAAAAGGGTTGCATCCTCTCCCCCAGTGCTACAATCCACCTCCCCACCAATGACTACTGTGGGAGACAGTGCTTTCCAGTCATGTACCTAACCTCTTCTTTAATTTAGCCCTGAGTGGTTTTCACAACACGAATATACCGACTAAGCAGCAGCAGCAGCAAAAGCTGCACGTGGGTTCTTTCATATGGGGAACCCTCCCACATGTATTTTGCTGTAATCTAGCAAACATGATGTCCCACCATGTGTTTGTGCAGCATGATACACATTTGAGAAATCATCACTCTGTGGTGATCAAAGTGATCAAAGTAGGGGGGAGTGGATATTTCACCAGGGGAATCATCAGCAGAGATCTGTTTCTTGTCCACCAAGTATCTTTCTGCAAATTCCCCTGCCAGGTGTAAGCAGGGGCAGGGGGTGGGTATATATGCAGAGGAAAATCAGTAGGTGAGAGAAGGGCTAAGGTCTCTTCCCTCTCACCTGCCAGTTTTCCTTCCAAACACACTTTTTACTTTCTCTATTCACATTAGTTCAGTAATTACATCTGTGGGAACACATATTTGCCAAGACACTTGCCATGCTTGAGTGCACTTGTCTAAAGTGTGTGGACCAAACTACATGCGAATGGTGGCCATGGGGTGGACCACAGCCACTGACACCATTTTAGAGAAACAACTGGCCATGTAAAAATTGCTGCATATTGGGATTCTAAGGACATAACTGTACTTGTCTTATACTGTACTGAGTCTTATACTCAGGTATATTTGATGGGGCTTAATCCCAGGCTTCCACCCTCTGTTCCATACTCTAAAAAAGCCATTTCCAAAGCGCTGCAGTGGCACCAGGTGATTTCATGCCAACCCCCCCCCCCCATGCCTGTTGGGCTCTTTTGGAACTTGTAAAGGTGCAAGTGGTGGTGAAAGAAATTCACCTGGTGTCAGCAGCCACAGTTGGACTCGTGGCCAACATAATATGTAGTTTGACTCTACCTCTGGGATGATTATGACCAAGAGGCTTTGCCGAGACCACCCAGAGACTTCCATTAGCTGAGCAATGATTTGGTTCAGGACGTCTCGTATTCAGACTCCTAACTCAAGTCGTGCTAGAAGGTGTGGCTCAGACTGTGCAGTTAATTTTTGCTAACAGATAGCACTACTGCCAGCTGCACCTGATTCCCACGCCTTCCCCCTCTCACTGCAGCTCGAAACACTCCCATAAAACTTAGATTTGCCAGCTCTGGGTTGGGAAACACCTGGAGATTTGGGGGGTGAACCCTGGGGAGGGTGGAGTTTGGGGAGGGACCGGCAGTAAGGCCCATCCATTTAAAGGCCAGGAGTGTCCTGTTTGCCCTCAAACCCAAGTTCGATGGGGAACTGAAATGCTTGGTGGCCCAAGGAGTCCTGGAACCGGTGCCGCACGCCCGCGGGAGACCCCCATAGTAACGGCAGTCAAGCCAAATGGGGACGTCCGCATCTGTGAGGACTACAAGTGTATAATGTCATAGCGTCCACCCTCCAAAGCAGCCATTTTTTCCAGGGGAACTGATCTTGGTCATCTGGAGATCAACGGCAATAGTGGGAGATCTCCAGGTGCCACCTGGAGGGTGGCAACCCTGATTTATTATACCCTTTGGGGGATAGGGGGCAGCATGGGGGCAAAATGGGAATCTGCAGTAGGGAAGAATCAGCAAAATCACCCCTATTCCTTCTACTACTGGAATTTAATGTAGGATTCAAGCCTTGGTATATTTTTTAGATTAGTATTTCAAACATTTGGGACAAGTTTAATTAATTTGGTTTACTTGTTACAATTCCACAGTTACTTAATATAAAGCCAGCGTTCCTATCTGCTTGTGTCAAAGGTTGGTGCATGATAACTTTGCTTGTGGCCAAAGGAAATCTGGGTTTTAGGACACGTAAATCTGCAAAATTAGACAGATGTTATGACTACTTGGTCTGGCTGTCTTCTGTGGAAACATCTGTGAGTTAGGTTGCAGAAGGGGTCAGCTTGACCCATGTTGCTGCCATGCCATTTTTCAATCATCTTCTGATAACAAACCAGACAAAAATTACAGCTTTTTCTGCACTGAAGTACAAGGAATGGGGGATAATCCAGAGTGTATGAATCGCACTTCTGTGTGAGGAGTATAAATGACCAACCTCCCATGGTTGTTAAGAGGATGAACCAGAAAAGACTGCAAAGGATTTTAACAGTGAAAGTGGACAGAGACAAGCTAATAAGGGCTACTGGAAAAACATGATAAAATTCCAGGGAAACACTGCATCAAAATCATCACTGACCAGCAGTACATTAGAAGAATTCTGCTGAAATACGTACTCCACTTTTCAAAGTGCATTTTAAAAGTGCTATATAAAAGTCAAATTTCTCTTAGATCAAGGAACATATAAAAAAATGGGTATGAATGTAGATTAACCAAGCTAGTGTTCCTAAAGTATATACGTCCCCATTCTAATGTCAGCATTCTTAAAAAAATAAAAGAAAAGAATTTATATGGCTCTATAGTGACTCACCCAAGTCCAGCTTTTACACCACACTGTTATTTTCAGTGACTGTGCTAACTGTCATGTACTGACCTGCATATCAGATCTGATGGCCGTGAAAGGAGAAATTGCAATTCAGTAATGGAGGAACACCTGATTTGCATGCAGAAGGCCCTGGGTTCATTTCCTGACATCTCTAGTTAAAGTCAAATAGCACCTTTGAATTTGGAAAGACAGAGAGAAGTAGACAGACACCGCTATGCATTGTCCGAAGCAGCTTGTGGGTGCAGGATCTCTCCTTCTGTTTGGTGAGATAAGGGATAGTAGTAGATTTGCAGCCCCCTTTGCCTCCATGAGTATAGGGATGCCAACTCCAGCTTTGGAAATTCCTGGAGATTTGGGGGCAGAGCCTGGGAAGGATGAGGGTTGGGGAGAGGAGGGACCTCATCAGGGGATAATGCCATACAGTCCACCCTCCAAAGCAGCCATTTTCTCCAAGAGAACTGGTCTCTGTTGTCTGGAGATCAGTTGAAATTCTGCAGATCTCCAGGTCCTGATCCACACAGAGGTTGGCAACTAGGGCTGCCAGCTACAGATTAGGAATTACCTGGACATTTTTGGTGTGGAGCCTGAGGAGCTGGGCCCGGGGAGGGGAGGGACTGCACTTCAACTTCAATGGGGTATAATGCTATAGAGTCCACCTTCCAAAGCTGGCATTTTCTCCAGGAGATCTGATCTTTGTTACTTGGAGATTAGCTGTAATGCCAGGAGATCTCCAGCCACCACCTGGAGGCTGGCAACCCTCTTGGCAACCCTAGATTTGCATAGTTATAAATCACACAGATATTACAAAGCACCTTAGATTAGGGGTGTGCTAAGGTTGCCAACTTCCCGATGGCATATGGAAATTCCCAGAATTACAACTGCACTCCAGACCACAGAGATCAGTTCTCCTGGCTGCTTTGGGGGTTGGAAAGAAGGCTGGGAGCCTGTGACTAAGCCCACTGAATAGACCCAAATAGGAGACTTATGCAGACTTGCTAGGGCTGCCAAGTGGGGGCGGGTAAGCCCCCCGCTTTGGAGGCCCGATTTCCGCCGCCACGGAATCGGGCCCCGGGGGGACCTCCGCCCCTTGAAGCGCAGTGTGGCTGTGTCACCGGAGGTGACGCAACCACGTCAATCACGTTGGGGGCGTGGCCCCGATCATTGGAGGGAAAACTCTATGGTTTTCCCTCCGACAATCGGGGCCCCGCCCTCAACGTGATTGACGTCGCGCGTCACTTCCAATGACGTGCTGGCGGCATGCGTGTGCTTTGCGCACACACACATCGAAGAACAGCTCCCGGAGCCCAGCGAGGCTCCCCCGCCGGTAAGAAAATTGGACTTGGCAACCCTAAGACTTGCTTAGAATTGCCCTCTACCACCTCCTCACAAAATTATAATTTCCAGTATTCTCTGTGACAAGGAAAGGGATTTTAATAGCATAGATATGTCATTAGAACCCCAGCATGGAGAATTTCACAAACTTCTCCCCTCTGTAGCAAAACACTCCCGGCTAGGGCACCCCATTGTTATGAACTGAGAGTCTTTTTGTTCATAATCACACACTGCTGAAAGCTGCATTCGCAGTGATTAGGGAGACTAACAATTCCCTGAAAGGCAGTGTATCATTTAAATACTATAAGAAACCAACTAGTTAATTCTGAAAGTCAACCTAAGAATCAGTTCAGCACTAGTTTCTCCAATTTAAAAACATGTACGTATGAATGATGACAGTCCAGCCAAGCAACATCTATAAAGTCTGTATTTTCTCACTTCTGCATTTGAAATAAATACAGAGTCATAAGGCAATAAACTATGTATTAATCTTCTTGAGTCAATTGAATAAGAGGGAGGAAGCAAACCACAGCCACTAAACCAAGTGATTTTTAATTAAAGAGAACTACAGAGAGTGAAGGAGTCATCATGCTAATTAATCAACGCTGGGTTAGTAACAGAAGCTAGAGAAAATAGTGGCAATGGTGGACATTTTGTAGTGAGTTCATTTGTGGCATCAAAAAAACACAAAGAGGCTTGAGGAATGTTAAAAAGGTAAATGTTCCCTTGCTCGAAAGCCAGTCAAATCTGACTCTAGGGTTGCTGTGCTCATCTCTGTTTCAAAGCCGAAGAGCCAGCGCTGTCTGAAGACATTTCTGTGGTCATGTGGCCGGCATGACTAAACACCAAGGCGCACGGAATGCTGTTACTCCTGTTTTAATACAAAATTAACATATTGCTGAACAAGTTCTTTAGACTTTAACAGTATATTCAAAGTTGATATTTTTTATTCCAATGGAAAAACTTCATGAAGAGACCGAGGTCCCTATACAACAAGTGCAAGAACAAGTGCAAGTACGAACTTTCTCGAGCTGACTGTTCATTTCGACCTTTGTCTTCGTCAGATGTCAGTTTCTGGTCTTTTCTATTCAAGGTTTCCAATAATTCCAACAATAAGTGTCAACATTTCTATAAATATAAACAAACAAGAATGGCTATTCAAAGCTCCCTCATTCACAAAGTTTTTCTTCCGGAAGAAAAACTTTGTGAATGAGGGAGCTTTGAATAGCCATTCTTGTTTGTTTATATTTATAGAAATGTTGACACTTATTGTTGGAATTATTGGAAACTCTGAATAGAAAAGACCAGAAACTGACATCTGACGAAGACAAAGGTCGAAACGAACAGTCAGCTCGAGAAAGTTCGTACTTGCACTTGTTCTTGCACTTGCTGTATGGGGACCTCGGTCTCTTCATGAAGTTTTTCCATTGGAATAAAAAATATCAACTTTGAATATACTGTTAAAGTCTAAAGAACTTGTTCAGCAATATGTTAATTTTGTACTGATATCTTGTGCTGGGTCCTTTGTTGAAAACTCCTGTTTTAATGACATTTTCAGCAACCTAGGAACCTGTGTGAACCTTTCATCTTTAATATTGCTTCTCTTCACGTCATTCCAATGTGTTTTGCATTGGGGGGAAGGAGCACTACCTCCTTCCCCTCTCACCCTGATGGCACAACTCCAGTCCTCCCTCCCTCCCTCTTCTACACAGAGCATCCTCCATCAGCTTCTACTTTCTCTTTCCCGGTGTGCTTAAACTGCTCCCCCAC
>NW_015162489.1:1170930-1173627 GCF_001447785.1 Gekko japonicus | reverse complement strand
ACCCACATACCATCAAGACCCAAACACATCCCTGCCTCCCTGGGCTTTTCCTTCGTAAGAACAGTGGGCTAATGCAGCTTGTGTTACCTGAAAAAGAAGGCAGCATAGACAATGCTAAAGCGAGATTATTTTAAGAGTGCATAGATGGTTGTGGGTAGGGTGGCCAGTCCCAGCCACGGGTGGAAGATGGGTGGTGGGGGGTAGGGTGGACAGATCCAGGCTAAGAAACTCCTGGAGACTTGGGGATGCAGCCTGGGGAGAACAGGTGCCTCAGTGGGGTACAATGCCATAGAGTCCATCCTCCAAAGCATCCGTTTTTTCCAGGGGAACCATCTCTGCAGGGCTTTTTTTGTAGAAAAAGCCCAGCAGGAACTCATTAGCATAACAGGCCACACCCAACAGCAGAAACTCATTAGCATATTAGGCCACACCCTGACAGCATAGCTCATTAGCCTATTAGGCCACACACCCATGTTACCAGAAGTGTCGTCATCCAGCCACACCCACCTTTTGCTTGTTATTCTGTTTACCTTGTTTGTTGTCAAAACCCAGGGCTTTTTTGGTAGCAGGAACTCCTTTGCATGTTAGGCCACACACCCCTAATGTAGCCAATTCTAACGAGTTTCTGCTGTTGGGTGTGGTCTATTATGCTAATGAGTTCCTGCTGGGCGTGGCCACCTTGGGAGCCAGCCGGAACTCCGTTCCTGTGCGTTCCTGCCCAAAAATAGCCCTGCATCTCTGTATTCTGGTGATGAGCTGTAAAACCAGGGGATCCCCAGGTCCCACCTGGAGGCTGCCATACGTAGTTATTGGCCTTGACCATTTCAAGAGGAATGGCTGAGGCCTCAAGTGCTCTTTTCCCTACTTTGCATTGCTTAGAGCACCATTGTTGGCAGCACTGTTGCCAGCGCTTAGCCGGCAGGACAGGGAAGGACGTCACCCACAGGGTTGTGAACTCCAGCTTGGGAAATCCCTGGAGATTTGGGGAGCAGTGCATGGGGAGGATAAATTTTGGGGATGGGAGGGATCTCAGTAAGGATGTGACGCCATAGACTCTACCCTGTGAAGCTGCCATTGCCTCCAGGCCAGGGGAACTGATCTTTATAGTCTGGAAATCAGTTGTAATTCCAGGAGAACCCCCACCTGGAGGCTGGCAACCTGACTTTTCATCACCCTAGTTTGTTGCCAACACTAGAGTTTCCCTACTGGCAGTGCTGTGTGGCAAAAGTGATGCCATAATGTGATACGCGGCGCGATACATACGGCTATTACTCCTCATTTGCTTCATGTGGTCGCAGCAATGGTGCTTGAAGGGTAGGGGTTGCTTTAGGCAATATGTCTCTATGGGCCGTACATACAGGGACCCACTACCTAGAAAAACATCTGTTTGTTGAATGTGTTGTTATAAAGAACGCTTTGCAAAGCTGCCCGGAGGCAAGAGATGGCTGACACTACCTTCCTGGTAACAGCCACCGTTCTCCAGTGCATATTGTGGCTCAAGCTTTTAGGTGGGGAGGAAGATGTTCTGCCGTTATGTATCCCTACCCCAGTATAACAGAACCAGACACACACCAAATCTGGATAATTTGTGGAATAAAATGGCCACAACTTTATTGGTTACAGCTGTAAGAAGCATTGAGACAGCATGAGTCCACTGAATCCAAAGCATCGGCTGGCCTGCGCCAGTCAGTGTACCCCATCACACCCAGCCCCCTGGTTTGGGTGGAGAACTGTGGGATGGCAGGTTACAGGAGCCCACACAGATGACTGCCCCTCAGTGGTCTCCCCTGCCATCTGCTTGTGAGGGCAGGTTTGGAGCAGGTTTGCTCCCCTAAGCCCTCACACCCAGACCCCTCACGGGGGTCCCCGTATCCAGGAAACAGCATGTAAAGTACTGGGTTCACTGCATGGAGACTCTGACTACGACATGCATTCAGACACGTTTATTGTACTTCACACACAAGACAAGAGAAACCGGCCCTGCAAGGGCCAACTATATACACTCCACCCGGCACACCCCGGTTCCCATCAGAGGGTTTGGATTTCCCGCCAGAGGGTCTATTGGTGGACACAAGGTGGACTAGTATCCTAGGTTCCCTTTGTGTTTGGGACCCAAGCTCCTACTTTAGCCACGGACCCCTGGTGGCGGTCCACATACATAACACAGCATGGAGGCCAATTTCCATAAATGGATGCAGCCCCATGCTGTTACTGCCACAAGAGCTGGGTGGCATCCTAAGTAAAAAGAGCTCCTGAGGTCAGGGGAAAGCCCCTCTGCGAATCTTTCTTCTTCCCCCCACCCATGAACCACCAAGCTATTTTGCACAGCTGTTGGTGAGCTCCGGATGCTGACAGCCATCTTCCTATCACTCTGTTGTAGCCAAAGTTTATATATTAGTGTCAGAGAGTTTTTAAACTGCCCCCCCAAAGGAAACAGCATCAAAATGATAAGCATCACTATCTGCAACCAACATTTTGAGGTACCGTTTATCTCTCCCTTATTATAATTGAATAGCAATGTTCTATATTGAACGTTCTAAATTTGGCCCCTTTAGTGTTTGGCCGGAAGAACTGTCAGTCAGAAGACGCTGGCTGGGTTGACTGGCTGCTTTGTGCAGTCCCGCCCAGCATTTCAAGGTCTTTTGCATATGGAAGCTGATTGGACTTCACTCCATTCCACACCTCAAACTCCCCCCC
>NW_015162489.1:1159445-1170361 GCF_001447785.1 Gekko japonicus | reverse complement strand
TAACATACCTCATAGGGTAGTTGTGCGGATCATATGGGGGAGAGGAGAATGATGTCAGCTGCTCCCTAGGCAGAGGCTGTGTGTGTGTGTGTGTGGGGGGGTTGTAAAGACAGACAGGCAGATAAACGTTGGCTGATGGTTGCCAACTCCCGGTTCGAACTCCAGGACATAGGGTTGCCAACTCCAGGTTGGAAACTTCCAGGATATTTTAGGGATGAAGCCTGCTGAGGGTGGGGTCTGAGGAGGAGGAGGAAGAGGGGGACCTCAGACAGATACAATGCCATACTGCCCACACTCCAGACAAGCTGTTGCCAGTCTCCAGGTGACAGCTGGAGAGCTCTTAAAGCTTTGGTGCTAATTCAAAGTGTTGCAATTTATCAACAGAGTAGTGTTTTGGAAAATCTTTAGGAATTGTTTGGTGCATTTACGATGGGGCTCCTGGGGAACTATTGTTGCCAATCTTGGCCCAGCAGCCATCAAACCATTCTCTTCAACCCCCTGCTGTGCAGCTGACTTTCCCCTAGGGTTGCCAATCTCCAGGTGGGACCTGGAGATCTCCCACTGTTACAATTGATCTCCAGATGACAGAGATCAGTTCCGCTGGAGAAAATGGCTGCTTTGGAGGGTAGACCCTATGACATTATACCTGCTGAGTCCTTCCGCCTCGCCCCCCCGCCCAATGCTGCCCTCTACAGAATCCACCCCCCAAACCTCCAGGTATTTCCCTCCTTAGAGCTGGCAACCCTACATTCCCCTCAGTGCCTGTTGGTAGGCAACTAAGCTTGGTCCTGTCACCTACTTTGGCCTTTGGGAGAAAACACATTGGGGCCAGTCCTGATAGGGTTGCCAACTCCAGATGGGAAATTCATGGAGGTTTGAGGGATGGAGCCTGAAGAGGGTGAGGTTTGAGGAGGGGTGGGACCTCAGACAGGTACAATGCCATAGACTCCACCCACCAAACCAATCAGTCCCACATAGGGAACCATTGTTGCCAATCTCCAGGTGAGGGCTGGAGAGCACTCAGAATTACAACTGCTCTGCAGAAGGGAGGGCAGAAGTCAGCTGAAGTCAAAGGGGCAGATAATGGTAGGTTGATGGTTAGCTGGGAAGGAGATGGGGTTGCCAACTCCACCCTCCAAACCAGCCATTTTGTCCTGGGTAACAATTGCTGCCAATCTCCAGGTGAGGGCTACAGATCACTCACAATTACAACTGCTCTTCAGGTAGCAGAGATCAGTTCCTCTGGAGAAAACAGTGGACTCTGTCATTATACCCTGCTGAGGTCACCACAGCAAATTGACACTGTTTGCCCAAAGCCAGAGCACTCCCCCAGAGCCTCTTTCTAGATCTCGTTGTATTGTTTTCACAACGGGCTTTACTGCTAGTGTGTAAATAAACACAAAGGCACAAGCTGCGTAGGTTAGTAGCCTGTCATACCCAAATCAAAACATTTCCTCCCGCGGCTTTATGTATGCAGCTTTTCCCCATCAACCTAGTCTGATATTTCCCTCCCTCCAACTCCCTTGTGAAGTCTTCATGTTACCTTCTTTCAAATTACAGCTACTAGTTGCTCTTTCCAATATATAAGCTGGAATGATAAATCAGAGCCTGTGTGGTTTCAATGAATTATTAACCAGCATTCTTCATTTGGTCCCTACCCCCCACATTTTTTCCTCGCTGTTTTCCTTTAACATTTATTCATATGCTTGTCTTTCTCCCCCTTTGTCTCCAAAAATAATGAATTGATTGACTACAACACTTGGCACGGATAGCTTGCCTTTCCTTCCATCCCAATACATCTGGAAGGGGGTAGGAGGAAATCAGCCTTTTTCTCATAGGCTGCAGATGAGGCAACAATTATCCTAAATCCCAGCTCTGCAATGCATCATCTCAACCATGTAGTGGTTAGAGTGCTGGATGAGGACCAGGAAGACCTGGGGTGATTCTGCATCTAGCATTCGCTCCACATTTTCTCAACACTACGGGAAAGGTGCAGCTCAAAACCACATTCAAATTCCTCAGGGCAATACTGTACTCACTGCAAAGTCACCCCTGAACGGCCATAAATCTATGCAGAAGGTACCATAAAACCCAATGATCAAAGAAAGTGAAAGCGGCATGCAGTGTAGAGGGTACCATAAAACCCAATGATCAAAGAAAGTGAAAGTGGTATGCAGTGTAGAGGGTACCATAAAATTTGATGATCAAAGAAAGTGAAAGCAGCATGCAATGAAGATGGGAATTTCTGTCCCAAGGTGGGTTTGGTAAAACAATGGAGGAGAAAGCCAATGCAGAAGCGCCCCTGGATTCAAATCCTTACTCTACTATGTAGCTCACTGGATGAACTAGGGCTGATCCCACTCTCTCAGCCTACCATATTTCACAAGGTTGTTGTAAGCACAGTATGAAGGAAGGAAGAACTATCAAAGCTGCCCCAACCTGCTTGAAGGGAGGGTGGGATAAAAATGTAATGATTAATAATGAACCCAGCATGCCATACTATGCAGTTCTGCAGCTATGGAATTGACTCTAAGGAGTTAATTTGTAAAATCTCAGCTTTTGTTCAACACACACTTGGGGAATGCTTCCAGATTCATTAAAGGCTACAGCATACAAACAAAACATGACCTTGAACACACATCAGGTTTCAAGTGTTATCTCAGTGCTCATCTGACTGATTCATCTCCTATGTGACCAAATCAGTTTTCAGCACAATTATTTTCTACATGCCACGTCCTGTGCTAAAAATGGACCTGTTCCATGAGATGGATTAATTGGAGGGCAACTTTGCCATATAGCTAATTGTGTTTCTTTATCTTTGCTTCTGTGAATTGGTCCTGGCTTGATCAAATCGACACATAGCGAGTGTGGGCTGAATCTATGCAGAGTTCAGCATGGGCCGAAGAAGCAGTGGCGCAGCAGCTCAACTCAACTGACATTTAATAGTTATCTACCTTACCCTTCCTACTCTCAGTTTGGTAGAATATGAAAGATTACAGGCTGTTGCTTTCTGTTTTGCAGGCGGATTAAGTCAGCAATCAAAACGGAAGACCCTACATTTCATACAGATATCAGAATCTGATGACCTTCAGCTCCCACCTGTTCTGTTTATCTTCGCATCCAGCTATTTGTATGAGAAGAAGGCTTTCACATATCTATATGGTAGGCAGTGTAATTCTAGGATGAGTAATAGTTCTCTCTGTTCCCATTCCTTCTCTGAATTCTACAGCCTACTTGTATGTGCTGCGGTCCAGGTGCTTATTTTAAATGCCTGTTGTGATGAACCCAAGCTGAAAATATCAGAGAACACTCCCCCAAATAGGTTGCTCAGCAGCGCTCAAAAGTCTTACCTTTGCATGTGTATTATAATGGCACCATCAGTAAGTGGTGTAGTGAGTAAGAGTGGCAGACTCTAATCTGAAGACCCAGGTTTGATTCCCCACTCCTCCACATGAAGCCTGTTGGGGGACCTTGGGCCAGTTACAGTTCTCTCAGAACTCCTGCAGCCCCACCTACATCACAAGGTACCTGTTGGGGGGAAAGGAATGGAAGGTGATTTTAAGCCACTTTGAGACTCCTTAAAGTAGAGGAAAACAGGATATAAAAACCTACTCTTCTTCTAAATAGGCAAAGCAAATCCACCAGGAGACACGCCAAAAAAATGCCCTGTATCAAAGCTATTACCAGGGGTCATTTCCTGCGGGAGTGCACAGGAGCGGAGCTCCAGCAGTAAGGAGCCCAGGGGGTGGGCACATGCAACAAGCCCCGCCCCCTGCTCCCAACAGCCCTCAGTCGGGCCACAAGGAGCAAGACGTTGCAGGTAAGTTGCAGAGGCCCCCCCCCCCGGCCCGCCTTCAGGTACAAGCTCTCCCTCCTCTGTGAGGGCAGATCTGCACGTTCCCCCCCCCCAATAGCTAGCAATCCAAAACAGTCCAGTGGAGCCTAAGCGGTGGGTGTTGCCTTCTGACACACTTCCGGTGATGTCAGGGGGTGTGGCATATGCAAATAGGTTATGCTAATGAGCGCTGGCACTTCTTTTTCTACGAAATGACCCCTGGCTATTACCCACTCATTTGCTCAACTTTTGTCCTCTTTCCACTTCTGACTGAGTCCTTGTTGCTCCCTCAGAGAGGATGTTCAGTTAGTTTAGTACTATGTACCCTTAATATACTGTACCTCCTCCTCCTTTATAAGCAAGCAGAGTTCATTGTTAAAACCAGGTCTATTTAAAACCTATTTTAAAAATACAGAAAGAATCCACTCAGTGAAGCCATGTGGGACTATCCCAGAGCCCCTCTATGTTTGGTTTTCTACAGAGCAGGAAGCTTTACTTACCCTGTGAAAGGAAAGAACGCTGTGTCTCATTTTTTTTTATCTTGCCCTTCCGTTAGGGGGGTATACATCGTTTTCCCATCCCTGATTTTATCTCCACTGCAACTCAGTAAGATACATTAGGCTGATAGTGTGTGACTGTCCCACAGTCACCCAGTGAGCTTCCATGACAAAGAAGGGGAATATGAATGCAGAAACCTCCTTGTCAGCTATGCTGCCATGGGGGTTGGGGAGTTCATTCTGTGTTTTGTTAATTGCTATTGCATTCCTATCCCTGCTGTTCTGCCTTTGCTGAAATGCTTACCTCTACAGATGGGCAGGAGGAGGTTGTATTGTCTGGAAGTCTCCTGTGTACCGTGAGAGACTCCTGGTTCCCAGCTTTAGCCACCTAACGGTTTCCTAACTCGTCCTGCACGCGGGAGGGTAGCTAATTGGCTCATGCCATTGGGGTTTGTTTTTTTTGCATACGAATACCCTATATCCTAGTAGGCTCTATGGGTTGCCGCCATTCCTAACAGTGCCTGTGTTACTGCATCTATAGCTCTGCAATAAAAGTATAACTGTTCCTGAATGCGTGTACTTCGTTGTTAGCTGTGGGTTCTGACACTCCCCAGTCCTTAATCTGACATCCATTCCAAACCCAGTGGTACTCACTTTTTGGTTCATGGAGAGCTACATTCACATTTACAAGCAACCAAAAGAGCCACATGACTAATGTGGAACACTCACACACAATAATACAATCGTTATAGTGTATAAAAGGTATTGGATTAGCTCTGCACGTGTCTCTCCTCACCATGATTGAACTTTAGCCAGCCCTTGTGTATCTGGAGTGAGGGGAAAGGCTCCTCTCTCTTCCTTCTCACTCTCTCCTCAGCATAAAAAAACACAGTTCAGGTGAGACAGCGAGATTGCCTAGGTGCCCAAAAGAGGGCCGGGGTCAGCTTGCTTTTGCCTTGGGAGGCTGCTGTGGTGGTTTTACTCTCTCTTCAGGAGGAGGAGGAGGAGGAGGAGATTGGATTTATACCCCGCCCTTCACTTGGAGTCTCAGAGCGGCTTACAAAGTCCTTTCCCTTCCCCTCCCCACAACAGACACCCTGTGAGGTGGGTGGGGCTGAGAGAACTCGGACACAAACTGCTCTTTTTCAAGGACAGCTGTGCCAGAGCTTGTGACTGACTCAAGGTCACATCAGCAGGTGCAAGTGGAGGAGTGGGGAATCAAACCCGGTTCTCCCAGATCAGAGTCCACACACTTAACCACTACACCAAACTGGCTCTCCGTCAGCGCTTGGTCTCCTCCTGGCAATTCCCCTGGTGAGATGAGAACAAGACGCTGCGGAGAAGAAGGAGGGAGGGTATTGGACTGGAGAGGCCCTGTACTTCGATCCCTGGAATGAGCTCTGGGGGGCTCCTAGTTTACCCATCATCCAGTGGCAGCTGTTTCAAGGTGGGAACCCCCTGCCAACCACAAGCCTTACCAGGCATTACTGTGCCCACTTTCCTTGAACATTTGCAGGGTACCACATTGGGGAAGAGCCATAGATAGCACGTCAGAGAGCCACATGTGGTTCCCAAGCCACTAAAAGGCTATCACTGCCATAACCACTTCACTGGCTCTCTGTAGGCTCTACGCTTGCATTGTTCTCATAAGCTTAATGGTTCAAGAGCTGTGGTGTTTCGTGCTGTTCCTTTCTCACTTCAGCTCCTTTCTCAATATCAACATGGCTGGAGAACGCAAAGAGGAACACATACTCTAGTATAAAGAGCTGTCTGCTTGTTACCAAAGTAGATCTCTTTACAAAGGGCCTGCATTCAACACAGATTTATTTTCTAGGAGTCAGAGAAGAGAGTCTTGAGGAATCCTTGTGTGGCAATGCTGTGAGATTTATACAAAGTATTTAAGTATTTCTAAGAAAAGAGAGACTTGATCTTCGTTAATAACCCTAGAAGTATCGCTACATTTTCTTTTGCTCATATGACTATAGCCTGAATGAGGTTTTTGTCACCTGATGAAATAGGCTCAGGTCCTAATATATCACAAAACAGTGTCTAAGATATCAGAGTACAGTGTTACAGACATCTCAAGTATGCCATCTGTAGAAAATGGTGTGGTGGTGGTGGTAGAAAGTGCCGTGAAGTTACAGCAGACTTATGGCAACTGTCATGTATTGAGCCTAAGCCTTTCCTCTAGCTGTGCCTAGAATGGGCTGAGCTTGCTCCTCTAGAACAATAGCTCATCTGGATCCAGGAACTAACCTTTAGATAAGCAGTGTAATGTAAATTGCCTATCACTGGGAGTGTGTGTGTGTTGGGTGTGGTGCTTAGCATGCTTATAAGCAGGGCTCCAGCCCTGCTAGCCTTGTCTTGTACTTTGCTGAAATCACTGAATAAAATAGAGCTGATCACTGCAATGCATCTAGAACCCAGTATTTAACAGCAACCTTGTAAGGTTTCCAAGGCAAGAGACATGCAGAGGTGGTTTGCCATTGCCTGCCTCTGGTCCCGGTCACACGGGAGGTTTAGGGCTGGAAGAGGGATGGATCGGGGGGCACAGCAAACGGGCGCGATCCCATCACAACATCTGGGAAGCGTTGCGCACCTGTCCCCGATCCGGCCCTTCAGGCCCAAAATCCGTAGTTAAAAGAAACCACCTACAGAGGTGGACTTACCAGAAAGGCCGCAGCAAGCGCAGCCATGGGATCCCTGGCGCGTCCTTCTACCAGCGCATCCGAGGCTCCTGGCCGAACTGCGCATGCGCACACATGCACAGCCGGCTGTCCTGGTCTCCGGTCGGTGGCTTCCTCCCCGGCACCTGATCCTGCCGGGGAGTAACGACGCAGCAGCTCAGGGGATCTTTGTGATCCCACCGCCGCGTGTTTCTTTTGGTGCGGCTCTGAATAGCCGCACAATTTGCCCATGTTTTTTCTGCCATGTGGCAGGGACCTCTGTGTGTGGTGACCCTGCACTTCTTTGGCGGCTTCCCATCCAAACTCTAACCAGGGCCATTGTTTAGCACCCAGACTAGGCTAGGCTAGACCATCCAGGTCAGGGTGCAGTAGATGTCTCCTTTCCCTCCCCCTTTTTTCCTTTCTCCTGTCAGGCTTCATTTCTGTCTCCTCAAGTCTCACCTCTTGCACATATTTTCATTCTTCATTCAATTCCGGTGATGCTTTCAGCTGAGAGGTCTTGACTTTCCTCCTCCACCTAACCATGTCCTGTACCCTTAAGCTCCCCCCCCCAACACAGTAGTTCACTTTCTGCAGAATGAGAGGTAGGAAAACTTATAAATACTGCATGTTTTCTGCCCACCCCACTCCCACTGCCAGCTGAGCTCTGTAGAAAGCCCAGAGCTCTCTTCATTCAAGGATTAGTGCTATGTAGCCAGAGACATACAAGATTCACACTGAGAAATTCACTGGCATTTTTATTTACATCCGAGTGAGCAAGAAATTCCTACATGTTCTTGTGAGCAATGCTCTCCAAGTCCCCCAGGTCTTTCTGACTAGTTCTCGACAAACAACTGAGATAGTCCGCGTCATGATTTAGTTGGAAATAAAGGCAGGCAATGCAAACATGCAAGAGGCACAAAGGAACAGAGCCTTAACTGAACAGGACAGCTTCAAGATATGCTGAAGATTTCAGAATGATCATACAGGACGGCTTATGGCACCAACACCGTCTAATAATGGGTACATTTCTGGAAGCTATCAAGGATATCCATTACAGGCATGTTCAAAAACAGTTCTTATCAGGAATATTCCTTCCAAAACACCCAATCCTATTTTAACACTCGGTTGTCTGTCACAAGTAACAATTACCTGAAGTTGTCAACCTCCAGGTGAGACCTGGCGTTCTCCTAGAGTTACAAATGATATCCAGACTAGAGAAATCAGTTCCTGTGGAGAAAGGGGCTCTTTCAGAAGATGGACCGTATGGCATCACATCCCTGCTCAGACCCCTCCCCTTCCCAAACGCTGCAGTCTCCAGGTTCATCCCCAAATCTCCTGGAATTTTCCTGCCCAGAACTGGGAACCCTACAATCACAGAACAAGGGATGAGGTGTCCCCTTTGCTGCCATGGTGGCCTCTGATAGTTGCACAAGCAGCTGCTATAGCAGTGATGGCGAACCTTTTAGAGACCGAGTACCCAAACTGTGACCCAAAACCCACTTATTTATCGCAAAGTGCCAACACGGCAATTTAACCTGAATACTGAGGTTTTACTTTAGAAAAAACAACTCATACATTAACTTAAGATGATCCAAACAAAGTAAGGAAAGCAATCCCAAATGCTTTCATTTACTTAAAATTATTTGGCAGAGAATTTGATACTTTAATGATGTTCTGGGCCTATGGCACGTGCCCACAGAGAGGGCTCTGAGTGCCACCTCTAGCACCCGTGCCATAGGTTCGCCACCACTGTGCTATAGCATTGTTCTGTTTAATTTAGGGCAGCACGGTGAAAGCACTGATTCTTTCATTCTCCCTTTACTCCGAAGTCTGTGCCCTCTGAAGCTGCCATTTCTTCCAGGGGAACTATCTCTGTAGTCTGGAGATCAGATGTAATTCCAGGAGAACTCCAGGCCCAGCCTGCAAGTTGATATTGTTAAGTATGCAACTCAGCAACAAAGTAAGTAACAAAGTGAATCAGCTTTTATTGAGAACGAGAACTTCCAAAGATCACACAGCATCAAACGACACGACAACACACACAACAGTGGAGCATAGCTCCTTTTAAACTCTCCCGGGCTGGTGTAGCCACGCCCTCACATAGTTAAGGTCCAATCGTATTACAGAGATAATAACCAGTAAACACAGTTCCCTCCAGCACAGTTCTCTTACATTGATTGGTTACTGAACATGCTTCAGCCAATAGTGTTGCTCCAGATTAGAATCCGGCTGAGGTTTCAAGCTTAACATTGTGTTTCAGTGGTTAAGACACAACAGATATCCCTCTTTCATTGCAGAGATATAAGGGGAAAGGCACATATCCTCAATGAAAAGGGATAGATACTCACATTAAAAAAAAATGAAAGCTGAGAATTCAAAGAACCCAATACACTGATTGTCATACTATTCAAATGATATTCGATAGTAAATAAAAAAAAAAATCTGAAAAAAGCCCTGGTGGAGGATGGTGGTGGTGGTGGCTGCTGATGGGACACTGGGACAGGGAAACTATGGGGGAACCTGCCACGTGGAAGCCCCCTTGCCACTATGCTGCATTGCCAACCGCAGCAGCAACTGGGTCAGGGAAGTCGTGGCAAATACTATAAACAGTCAGGGCTAGGGTTGTAACCTCTGGTTGGAATTCCTGGAGATAAAGGAGTGGTATCTGGGAGGTCAAAGTTTGAGCAGGAGAGGGAGCTCAGTCAGTGGGGGGCGTGGTGCCATAGATTCCATCTTCTGATATTGCCATTTTCTTCAGTGAAAATTGTTGCCTGGAGATCAGTCCTAACTCTGGGAGAACTCCAGGGTCCACCTTGAGATAGGAAACTCTAAGGACTTGATCCTGCAATGGTTCCTGAAATTGTTTCAGCTCAACTGAAAAAGCTTAGACTGTGGTAATTTTTTTTTTTTTAAGTCTACGCATTTCAGTGAATTAACTCTGGTAAATGAACAATAGCTTGTTGTTTGCTGGGAGAGAGGCAGCTTATCCTCAGCTGCTGCAGGAAGACAAGGCAGTGAAGACTGCAGGATATAAATATTTTAAATTAAGTAAATAAAGCCACAGCAGACATCGCAAAGCAGATAAACAGAAAGCTCTTTTGTATGATGAAGCAGCACCTGAAATGTTACGTTTGGATTTAATCATCTTCAGTCTTATTGGGGAATAAGTTGTATTGAACTTGGCGGGGCTTAATGCTGAGTAAATACACATATTTCTGGGCTGCATGAATCACATTGCCAGAAGGATGTAGAGAAATTGGGTGTAATTCAGAGGAGGAATAGAAGAAATGGTTTATTATGGGATAGGATTAAAGTAATTCAACTGTAAATAGTTGAGATATTAAGAGAAGGCTGTACAATAATCCTCTGGAGACCCAACCAACTCAATATAATCAAAACTCCAGAAAGGTCAAGACACATGTGACGATGCCCTAATGATATGCTTGAAATTTTTTAAAAAGAGGATTGGCAAGTACTCAGACGTACATACAGAAAGAGTAGAGGAAGGTGGATAAACACGTGTCAAGATACACTGCCTTTTTGTATCAATGAGGTCTAGAAACTTAGAGCATGATTCAGTAAAATTTAAGCTCTTTTAAGTCCCGCTGATTTCACTGAAGGAGAAGAAGTAAAGTTGGATAAGGAGGCTGAAGTTGGTTCCTTATTCGCACTTCCTTATTCATTCCTTATTCGTTACTTATTCGTGTAGTCATTCAGAAACACTAGAGAGAGTGAGTTAGAAAGCTCTGAACCCCAAAATAAGGTCTGGACCACCACATATCATATACCCCCACATTCACAGGACTCTCCCCTTCGAGGGGACATATGCGGTGTGCTGGTCCAAAGCGCGGTTCTGGTGCCAGCTGCTCCAAAGTGCACTGTCCCCAGGACAAACACACAGGACGGCACTGGGGC
>NW_015162489.1:1142244-1158685 GCF_001447785.1 Gekko japonicus | reverse complement strand
GAAAGCCTGCAAACTGAAGCTGGTGCAGTAGAAGCTCGTGGCATCAGAACCGGTGTTTGGACCGGGCATCTCTGCGTGTCACCCTGCAGGGCCCAGTCCCCAGAGCGTGGGGATCTGTCATTTGGGGTGGTCCAAAGATTATTTTGGGGTGCGGCCTGGCCCCAGTGCCTGCCAGTGTGACTGTCCTGGGGGCAGCGCGCTTTAGAGCAGCTGGCACCAGAACCGCGCTTTGGACCAGCACACCGCATATGTCCCCTCTAAGGGGAGAGTCCAGGGAATGTGGGGGTGTATGAGGTGTGGTGGTCCAGACCTCATTTTCGGTGCAGGGGCCACTTCCTTATTCAAATTTGAAATACAAGCCTCGGGGGAAAGCCTGCAAACTGAAGCTGGTGCAGCAGAAGCTCGTGGCATCAGAACCGGTGTTTGGACCGGGCATCTCTGCATGTTACCTTGCAGGGCCCAGTCCCCAGAGCGTGGGGATGTGTCGTTTGGGGTGGTCCAAAGATTATTTTGGGGTGCAGCCTGGCCCCAGTGCCTGCCAGTGTGACTGTCCTGGGGGCAGCGCACTTTGGAGCAGCTGGCACAAGAACCGCGCTTTGGACCAGCACACCGCATATGTCCCCTCGAAGGGGAGAGTCCTGTGAATGTGGGGGTATATGATATGTGGTGGTCCAGACCTTATTTTGGGGTTCAGAGCTTTCTAACTCACTCTCTCTAGTGTTTCTGAATGACTACACGAATAAGTAACGAATAAGGAATGAAT
Organism: Gekko japonicus; assembly: GCF_001447785.1. Lineage (NCBI taxonomy): Eukaryota > Metazoa > Chordata > Lepidosauria > Squamata > Gekkonidae > Gekko > Gekko japonicus. Next base: position 1,157,922 of record NW_015162489.1, on the reverse strand, counting down.
AAGGAAGTGCGAATAAGGAACCAACTTCAGCCTCCTAGTTGGATACCCCTTCCTTCACTCAGAGTCTCAGAGCAGTTTACAATCTCCTTCCCTTCCTCTCTCCACAACAGACACCCTGTGAGGTAGGTGGGGCTGAGAGAGCCCTAAGAGAACTGCTCTTGAGAGAACAGCTCTCAGAGAACTGTGACCAAGGTCACTCAGCTGGCTGCATGTAGAGGAGTGGGGAATCAAGGGGCAGTTAAGTGTATGCTTTTTTCTCTCACTGCAGTAAATTGTGCCTCCCTTGGCCTGGATTCTACCCTCAGCATTTAAAAAGGGAGGATCCTTTCATTTCTAACAAGTATTCTCAGCCCACAGAATAATGTTCAGCCAGCTGCCTATGGCCCATAGCATTCCTGTTGTCCACAGCTGCTATGGTTATTTCCAGAAATATATTTTTTGAGCCTGGGTATGTTCTGATTCCCCAGGATCTATCCAGTAGTTCTCACCTTCTCTTCTGCTATTGTGACAAGCATATTGGATTTTCTAGATTGTCAGAGTGCTTCAACATGTACCTGTGAAAAACAAGCACAGCTGCCGAAGAATGCGTTCGTAGGTCTCCTTCTTGTGACGCTACTAGCTAAAGTAGAACTATACCTTGGGATTTAATTATAGGCACATGCCTTTCTCACACTTCCTTCTCCCTCGCAGAGCAGATTTAAAACATTAGCACCCTTAAAATGTTTTCGATGTAATTATACATATGTCCAAGCAGTAGGGATGCCAGCCTCCAGGTGGGACCTGGGGATCCCCTGGAATTACAGCTCATCTCCAGTCTACAGAGATCAGTTCCCCTGGAGAAAATGGATGCTTTGGAGGGTGACTGTGTCCCACTGAGGGCCCTGTCATCCCCAGGCTGCATCCCCAAATCTCCAGGAGTCCCCCAACCGGGAACTGGCCACCCTGCCCCCCAACGGCTGCGGCTGAGGATGACCTGACAACCCTACCAAACAGATGGCAAAACCAGGGCTATTTTTGGGCAGGAACGCACAGGAACGGAGTTCCGGCTGGCTCCCAAGTTGGCCACACCCGGCAGGAACTCATTAGCATAATAGGCCACACCCAACAGCAGAAACTCATTAGGATTGGTTACATTGGGGTGTGTGGCCTAAGATGCAAAGGAGTTCCTGCTACAAAAAAGCCCTGGGTTTTGACAACAAACAAGGTAAACAGAATAACAAGCAAAAGGTGGGTGTGGCTGGATGACCACACTTCTGGTAACATGGGGGTGCGGCCTAATGTGCGAATGAGCTGTGCTGTCAGGGGTGTGGCCCAATATGCTAATGAGTTTCTGCTGTTGGGTGTGGCCTATTATGCTAATGAGTTCCTGCTGGGCTTTTTCTATGAAAAGAGCCCTGGGCAAAACTAATCAGAATCTCAGATTTAAGGGCTGCAGCAGCATCAGCAAAGCAACACAGAGCCCTGCTGTCACCTTATTTGTTAGGTATGTACATATTCAAAATGCTTAATGTCCACATCTGGAACCCAATGAGAGGCAGTTTCTGTAGCTCACTGCACAACGTTCTGTTGTGTACTAACAAAGGGACCACGCACGTGGTCAAGCGAACAAGCAAAGCTTCGCGACCAGACCAATAGACACAGAGGATCTGAGAATGGACCAGTCAGGCTGTACGAATCCAAGAAGGGACCTATGGTTAAGAGGGCACTGTAAATAAACCAATCATGGGTGTGGGGTGTGTTGTTGGGTGTGGCTTGTATCAGCATTTAAGCAGGGCCCCGGGCCCCGCTGGTTGTCTCAGTTTTTGTTTACTAATAAATCATGATCCGAAATCACTCGACTATGTGTCTTGAACCCAGTACTTTTCACTGGCGACGAAGGTGGGATCCCGATGAGCGAACTTGACTCCGACTCCGAAGCTAGCACTGCACCGTGCTCCCGTCTCCAGGACCACATGCCCCACATCGTTACAGCACTTCGAGTCATGGCTGCCGCTCCAGGACAGATCTCCATCTTCGACCCAGCTCACCACGAGCTATGAGAGGCCTGGGTTGAACAGCTTACGTACTTCTTCTGGGTCCAGGGGACCACCGCAACATAAAGAAATCGTGGCTTCTCAGCACATGTGGCGTCTCCACGATCTGTCTGACCCAGAGCCTAAATACGCCAAAGAAGCTGGATGCTGCAACGTTCGAGGAAATGGTAAAGACCCTCACTGACCATTTTGCACCAAAGCCATCCAAGATGGCCATGCGCATGGACTTTTTTGCGCGCACCCAAAGGTCCGGGGAGGCGGCCGCCGACTTCATGATTGACATTCGCCGGCTGGCGATCGACTGTGAGTTTCCCGCCATCGAGGACGCCCTGTTGAACCGGTTTGTCTGGGGGGTCCGAGAACAGAAACTCCGCAGGAAACTCATCAGCCTTGATGACATCAAGCTAAACAAGACCCTCTGAGCAGCCACAGCCTTCAAAAAAGCACAAAAAGACTGCCAAGCGGCACCAGCCCACAAGGGGCCTATGCCCCTGCCTCAGATGTCTCGGATGAGGAAGAGGTCCTCCAAGTCCACCGACCGGACCGCTGAGGGCAACCACCACCGTCTACTACCACCCCACAAGCCCCGAAACCAAATACACAACCGATGTGCGGCAGCTGCAGGGATTCGCATGAACGCCGCTCCTGCCATTTTCGGGATGTGACCTGCCGGTCCTGTGGGAAGACGGGACACATTGCCCAGGCCTGCCACTCCAAGGGACCCAGATGACATCAGTCGGCGCATCAGGAGTCGTCAAATCTCCACACCACATTGACAACCCAACACCAGGTACTGAACTTGCCAAGGGATGCCCTAAACAAAATACATGTCACGGTGCAGATAGAGGGCTCCCCATGTGAAATGGAGTTAGACACCGGTTCCTCTTTCTCTATAATCTCAGCCAAGACTTTTGGGCGGCTATGTCTGCAAGGGGGACCCCTCCTGGAAAAGCTGGTGGGCCTCACGTTGCAGGATTTCAAAAAAAAACCCGGTGGCCATCAAGGGGTGAAGCAAGTTAAGGGTAACATACAAGGACTTTAATGGCCAGCTGGATTTGGTGGTGGTGGAAGGAAGGCTCACCAGCCTGTTGGGACTCTTGTGGTTCGGGCCTCTAGGGTTCAGGGTAACCAGGGTGAACCAAGTTCACACGTGGGACTTTAACGCCATGTGGACCATGTGCTCGGCCTGGCTGTTAGTGGCGGGGTGGAACTCTGTGATGAGTTTCCAGCCCTTTTTGATGGCATGCTCGGCCACTACACCAGCCCTCCAGTCTCCCTTGTCCGTGACACCATGGTCCGGCCCATCTGCACGAAGGCCAGGCGCGCCCCATTTGCACTACACCACAAAACTGATGATGAATTGGACCACATGGTGGCGCAAGGGGTCCTGGAACCTGTACCGCACACCCTGTGAGAAATCCCTATCGTAACTCCAGTTAAGCCCAACGGGGATGTCCGGATATGTGCGGAATATAAATGCACCATTAATAAGGCGTTGCAAGATCATGCGTATCCAGTACCCGTCATGAGTCATGTCCTAGTGTCCCTGGCAAGCGCCAAGATTTTTGGCAAACTGGACTTAGCACAAGCCTATCAACAGCTGCTGGTAGACAATGCCACCGCCAAAGCACAAACCATTGTGACCCACAGGGGGGCGTTCAGGGTGCGGAGGCTGCAGTTTGGGGTAAGTGTGACTCCAGGGATCTTCCAAAACTTAATGGACTGTCTTCTTAAAGGGATCCCTGGAGTCCAGCTGTTTTTTTGATGATGTTCTGATAGCGCCCCCCAACTCCGAGACCTTCGCCAAAAGGCTGCAGATTGTGCCCCAACGCTTCAACGATGCCGGCCTGAAAGTGAAGCACGAGAAGTGCCTGCTGGGGGTCCCGCAAGTTGAGTTCCTGGGGTTCATCCACCCCACAGCCGACAAAATCCAGGCCATTGTTCAAGCGCCTACACCCACCTCGAAAGCAGAACTCCCGGCATTTCTTGGACTTTTAAACTTTTACCATTCCTTCCTTCCCCACAAGGCCACCGTGGCAGAGCCCCTGCACCACCTGCTGGACAAACATGCCCCTTGGGTCTGGGGTCCCAAGCATGCAGCCGCTTTCTAGGCGGTAAAGGACCTATTGACCTCCATTTTGACGAGTCTCTCCCCATGGTCCTGGCTTGCGATGCTTCGCAGTACGGGGTAGGGGTGGTCCTGGGGCACCGGCTGGCCGATGGCTGGGAGGTACCAGTTACATATTATTCACGGACTCTCTTGCCTGCTGAGCGTAACTACGCGCAAATTGACAAGGAGGGTCTGGCAATCGTGGCAGGGGTTAAAAAGTTCCATGATTACCTCTACGGCCGGCCCTTCACTGTGGTCATGGACTACAAGCCTCTGCTGGGACTGTTCACCCTGGACCGCCAGACCCCGCAGATGCTCTCCCCCTGGTTGCTCTGCTGGTCGATATTCCTGGCTGGGTACCAATATGCGCTAGTCCACTGCCCCAGTAAAGCGATGGGTCACGCCAACGCCCTCAGCCATCTCCCGCTGCCCTCCTGCAACCCGGCCCCGGCCCCAGCTCACCACGTCGCCCTGCTGGAGGAGCTTCCCGACCGGCCTGTCCAGGTATCCAACATGTCTTGCAACTCCGCCTGTGACCGCGTCCTCTCCTGGGTCCGGGACTGGGTGGGGAGGGGGTGGCCCACTAGCCCAGTGGGCCCAGAGTTTGCCGCTTATTCATCACGGAGGGACGAGCTGTTGACCCATAAAGAATGCCTGCTATGGGAAAGCCGAGTGGTGGTGCCAGCACCACGCATGAGGGTGCTCACAGCTTTGCATGACACACACCTGGGGATTGTACGTATGAAAGCACTGGCCCGGAGCTATGTGTGGTGACTGGGGCTAGACGCAGAGATTGAGGACAAGGTAAAGCGCTGCCAGACATGCCAGCCCTGGTGTAGCCCTGGGAGTCATCCCACAAGACATGGGCTAGGCTCCATCTGGACTTTGCGGGACCCTTGCAGGGACAAATCTTTTTCATCTTGGTGGATGCCTATACCAAGTGGCTGGAAGTTGTCCCAGTGCCATCCACCTTGTCTCTGTCCGCCATCTGAGCTATGTGGCAGATCTTCAGTACTCATGGCATCCCGGACTCCCTAGTGATGGACAACGGGACCACCTTCACCTCTGCGGAGTTCCAGGGATCAGGCACGTCCGCTCTGCACTGTTCCACCCCGCCACTAACAGCCAGGCCGAGCACATGGTCCAGACAATGAAGGAAGCGCTGTGCTGCATGGATCAGGGGGACTGGGAAGCTGGCCACCTTCCTATTCGGCCAGCGAATCACCCCGCACTCCATGACAGGACGCAGCCCCACTGAGCTACTAATGGGACGGCGCCTCACGACGCGGCTAGACCATCTTGCACCCCGATCGGGCACCCAAACACAGCACAGCCCCAGAGAGCCAGGAGGTGCCACAGGGGTTCTTCCCAGGGGACTTGGTGTACGCCCAGAACTATGCACGGGGCCCCGTGTGGATTCCCGCCAAGGTAATCAGAGGGATGGCCCCCATATCCTATGAGGTCTCCGGGGATGACGGCCAACTATTAAAGAGACACATAGACCAACTGCGCCACCGCCTCCTGTTTCCAGACCCCGACGGACCAGAGGACAGCGAGGACGAACGCTTCAGCCCCAAGGAAAGCGAACCAGCAGATCCTGATCTGTCTGCTCATGCTCCGCTTCGTCCAAACGCTCCACCCAAAGCAGCCACCAGTGACAGCCCCGGGTGGTCCCGCAGTCCGGAATCCAGCAACACACCGGCCCCAACAGAACTGGCGGGAGCCCAGCCTGAGCTGCAGAGGTCCGGGCCGGAACAATAAAATAACCAATCACGGGTGTGGGGTGTGTTGTTGGGTGTGGCTTGTATTGGCATTTAAGCATAGCCCCGGGCCCCGCTGGTTGTCTCAGTTTTTGCCTACTAATAAATCATGAGCTGAACCCAGTACTTTTCAGTTCTTGCTCACTTCAAAACAAGGAAACACGTTTGAGGCAACAAAAAATTGAGGGGAGAGATTAAAAAGTGAAACAATGCAACCAGTTTTATGCAAGAACACATCACTGAGGAACGAGATTTGGATCAGAACTGCAAGGAGTAGGGACTTGGGAGATAAAATAGCCTGCCAAACATCCTTTGTAGCACAAGCTGTTAGAAGTTCCAGATGTGATGTCCCCTGTCTCAGACCTCCAGACTGAGTGGCAAGAGAGGCTAGATAGCTAGATAGGCACACTGACCTTTCTTCCTGTATCTGCTCTTCTGCCACTGTCCTCTTTGATCTGCGGATTGTGATCTCAGGGACCAATTTCCCTTTCCTGCTTCTCTCTCACTCCGAATGAAGACTTGCTGTCTACCTGCACGCACCGAGAGAGGGATGTGTGGTCTTCTCTTGGCACCATGAGGCAGATATGCCTCTCACCATCTTTTTTTTTTTTTTGAGCCCCTGGAGGGGATTTTTTATTGATTTTTTTAACACTACAAAAAAAGTACAACAGAAAGGGGGAGGGGAAAAACTACATATAAGAGAGAAAGTAAAGAACCCACTACTGACTAAAAACCCAAGAGAGGAGATCCTCCAACTAGCTTTTTTGCATCCAAACTTTTCATCTTTGTACTTCTTATGAACTGTGTCAGACTTTTAGAACTTTTAACACTCCCCATTTACATTTAATTGCCCAATAACAGTGCCCCCCATCATCCCCTGGAACCAAAGTTCTCAAAGGCACAATTCAGAGTCCTTCAGCCTTTATTTCTTCTTTTCTCTTTTCCGCAGTTTGTAGGGACTTTTCGGGGCTGCTGCCCTCTGCTCAGACAAAGAGTCCTCGCCAGATGAACCAGTTTCCAGCTCACCACTGGACCTGCCGTCCTCTTCTTTTTTCTCATCCTCTGACCTTCCCAGCTGCTCCTTTAGAAATTCTTGAGCCCCCACCTTCAGGGGTGTCATAGCTACTGCTTTCAGGATAGCATCCCTGATGTGCCTCTTCGAGAATCTTACTACAATTTCCCCAGGCAGATTATTTTTCTTTATATATCCTGAATATGACCTGTAGGCCACATCCATGTCGTTGAGTAACAGTTCCGCCTTTATATCTGTTACTGGGGTGAGTAGCTCACTCATAAGTTCTTTAAGATTCTCTCCTCTATTCTCTGGCACCCCTTGGACGCGCAGGACCATGTTATCCTTATCCTTTTGCACTTGCAGCATCTGATCTTCCAAAGAAACAGTTTTCTCTATTCTCTGGCACCCCTTGGACGCGCAGGACCATGTTATCCTTATCCATTTGCACTTGCAGCATCTGATCTTCCAAAGAAACAGTTTTCTTTTCCAATTTTTGCACTTTCTTCCTCATTTTCTACATTGTCTCAGCCATTTCCTTTACTTTCTCAGCATCCTGCTTTATTACTTGGATCAAGTCCGTTATTTGCGTTTGTTGAGCAGTGATGCTTGTTATTACAACTGACAGCTGATTTTGTTGCACAGTAATATTTGCTGTTACCACGGACATCTGCTCTTTAAAGGCATTTAGCTGTTCCAGTAGAGGGTGCATGACCACAGCCATCGCCTTCGTCGTCTCACTGGTCATTTCCGGCTTCGGGGACTCTGGTTTCGTTTTTAAAAATTTCTCTTTGTCTCTGTCCCTCTTCCCCGCCATCTTTTTCCTGTTTGTTTACTTTTACAAAAGTTTTTAAAAATCTCTGAATATGCGCTTAACTGTATAGCTCGAATGGGTGAGTACTTCTGGGCAATCGCACGTTTATTCTTCCGCTCCCCCTCCTTTTGCACAGCGATTTAGGCGCATGGGAGGCGTCCCTCCCCCGCTCGCTTCTGCCGTTCCGCTGCATAGGGTAGGGAGCGTCTTTTCTTTTAAAATTTGTTTCTCAGTTGACTCACGTTCATAATTGGTCTTCCGACCCTGCTTCCTTCATCATTTCTCACGCCCGATCTCCTGCGCTTGACCTGGTTAGCTTCACTTGTACCATTCGGTCTTTCGGCTGGACGAACCACTGGAGCAAGGGAGAGCCTCGATTTTCCGGCATTCAGCCATTGAAGAGGCTACCCCCTCAGAGCTCCTTGGCCAGGGTCCCTTCGCTGGGCCCCTGGGGGGGGTTAACGAGCCTGCTCACCCCCTCCCTCCGCCGGAGCATGGATACACCCCCGGGAGGTCTGGGAGGTGAGTCCGTGAGCATGTTGCCATCAACCGGAAGTCACGCCTCTCACCATATGTGTCCATCCTTTAGCTAGTAAATTAGTAATCTATCAATCTCTGCTCTTTCCTATCCAAAGTGTACTTCTCAAATAAAGAGAGAAGTATCTTTCTTCTAAACTTGCAATGTGGCTCTGTGTAGCTTTGTAAACTGAGTAACCTGGTAAAGTGACGCTCTTGCGTTTGTAGCTTTATTTAAGCACTCTACTAACTAATGGTGACTGCACTAACCACAACAATTAATCTCAATGCAAGCAAGGAAAACCCAGGACATTTTGGCAAGAAAGGCAGAAAATCCACATGTTGCTCTGTGGCAAGAACATATAACAATAAATGAAATCATTTGCTGCCCGGTAATGGGCTACATTTGTCATAGGAGGCACTGGCCTCAGGCAGAGAAACTCGATTGGAGAAACTTCTAGAGCTTTGCCTCAGAAAAACTTTTGGCGGGCACCTGAGCAAAATTAATCTCTACTTAAAAACAAAACAAAACCAAGGAGGCACAGACAAGATCTATGATGACACAATTTGAATATAGAACACCATAGTGCCATACAGTCTTTTAAAAAGAACCATTCAGATTTTTTTAAGTTTATTGGTACAAAAGCTCTTACGCATACCAGTTGTTTCAAAAACCTGCAAAACCTATTTGACCAGTGGGGACCCTGGGACAGAAAAAAATGTTTGCACCTACCATAAGAAAAAATGCCTCTCATACCACTTTTAGTTAAAAAAAAAAACTATTGCCTGTCTTTAGTAAAAAGGTAAAGGTTCCCTTGCTCGAAAGCCAGTCGAATCCGACTCTAGGGTTGCGGTGCTCATCTCCGTTTCAAAGCCGAAGAGCCAGCGCTGTCCAAAGACATTTCTGTGGTCATGTGGCCAGCATGACTAAACACCAAGGCGCACGGAACGCTGTTACCTTCCCACTGAAGTGGTACCTATTTATCTACTTACAATTTCTTGCTTTCGAACTGCTAGGTTAGCCTGGGGCAAATTCTGCAATATGTTTTAAGGAACTAATCCCTTTCTAATGAGGCTGACTGAAAAGTCAACCTGATGAATTCCCAGACCTTTTGTGCCTTAAGCTTCTATGATTCTATCAATCCAAGGAGAACTGGAAGAGTGAGAAATGCAATGTAATAAAAGTAAGCTTTGCAATAATTTTTTCAAGTAATAACATCCAGGACTAATAAGCCATTTATATGAACTTTGCTCCCAATGGAGGGTTTAGAAACAGGATTGAAAAGGAGGCCCTCTCTGCTACAAAGCATAAGCAAGAATCTATGGGTTAACCCCCAAATGCTGCCTGATAAAGCAGCAATTTTCAGAAAGATGGCAGACAGAGGAAATGGTAACGGAATTATACTGAGTATGATTACAGTGTCATTACCTATATTTTTTCCTTTTCCTAAGGACAGTCACTGCTTTCCTGCCTACAAACTATAGACTTCTGATTAGAACTTCAGATTTAAGGACTGACACATCATCAACAAAGCAAACCAGAGCCCTGCTGTCACCTTGTTCATTAGGTAATTACATATTCAAAACCTTTAGGTATTTACATATATGAAATGCTTCAAGCACTATGGTGGATGGGGACAGGTGAGACTTTTGCCCAGCAAGGCTTCTGATTGAATAACACCCTCATCTGCAGACTACAGAGATCAGTTCCCCTGGAGAAAATGGATGCTTTGGAGGTTAGATTCTATCCCATTGAGATCCCTGTCCTCCCCAGGCTCCATCCCCAAATATCCAGGAGTTTCTCTAACTGGATCTGGCAGCCCTAACCCCTCCATCCCCCGCTGGTGGCCAGGGGGGACCTAGCAGCCCTATTCTAGAGAGTGTCAGCAGATTTACTGCCAGAACTATTGTTGAATATGACGACCCAACAAGTATGAGACTTTCAAGTCTTTAGCAATATTTTAGGATTTTAGATTACTAATACTTGTTTCTTGGCCCTGGGGGTGGATGTTGAAAGAGAATGGAGGATTCTGGAGTAAAGTTCACTCTGAGTACACCTCTGTGCAAAGGAGAGAAAAGATCTCTTGCTAAGGTTGCCAACTGACCTGGAGAAAAATGTTTTGCCCTTTAACAGGGGTTTAATGGGATATGATTTACCAGGTGATGTTATTTACCTTCCTGCCTCAAAAAGCTTCAGCTGCCACACATTTAAGCCTTTATTAAAAGGAATGGACATTTTCCTTCAGGCCAGTTCCTTGCACTCTCCTCTGCACAAAACTTCAGCTACAATCAGTGCAAACAAGTACATGGTCTTCTTCTATCTCCATGTTTCTGGCTTTCCCCGTCTATTTATTCATCCCCTTCTTCCATCAGAAAAAAAGGCCCTTCTCTATTTCTTTAGCAAAGTCAGTAATGGTATAGTGGTTTGAGTGTGGAACAGAGATCTGGGGAACCCAAGTTTGCACTTGCCATGTTTCCTTTGCCATGGAAGCTTGCTGGGCGGGCCAGTCGTTTTCTCTCCGCCTAGCCCACCTCATAGGATTGGTGTTGTGAGGATAAAATGGAAGAAGGAAGAATTATGTTGTAAGCGGTTCTGAGTCCCCATTGGGGAGAAAAATGGGGCATGAATATCCCAATAAGAGATTCTTTTCTGAACTGCCCAGAACTGGATCCGTGGCTGAGTGATAGCATGCATGCTTTGTACACAGAAGGCCTGTGGGTTTACTCTCAGAAAGCCAGACTGTAAGTACAATAAATGAATTTTGATCTCTCTACTTTAAAGAGGTTTCTAGTAGCAGGACTAGGAAAATCTTTTTCTGTCTGGAAAGCCACCAGCAGTCAGAGTAGCCACTACTGAGCCAGATGGCCCAATGCTCTGACTGAGGATAAGACAGTCCATAGGTTCCTAACTACAGACCTGGAAGGCCCAGGCTAGCCTGATCTCATCAGATCTTGGAAACTAAGCAAGGTTGGTCCTGGTTAGTATTTGGATGGGAGAACACCAAGGAAGTACAGGGTCCCTATGCAGAGGCATGCAATGGCAAACCACATCTGGACGTGTCTTGCCTTGAAAACCCAATGGGGCCACGTCAGCTGGCTGTGACTTGAATGCACTTTCCACCACATGTTCCTAACCTTAATTTCTATCTGACTCTTCCTTTATATTGTAAAAATCCCCAAATAAATCCTTGATGCTTCCCTCCTTTTCTAGCTTGTCCTGTCTATTTAGTTACTATGCCTCTGTGCAGAGCCATGGCACTTGTTTGTTCTGCATAGTATGTTCATTACATTTTATGTTTGTTTATTTACTTGCCTTTCTTACTTGTACCTTGCCTTTCTCCCCAGTGGGGACCCAAATTGGATTACATTGTTCTCCTCTTTATCCTCACAATAATCCTGTCGGGTTGGTTAGAATTAGAATGTGTGACTGGCCCCAAATCACCCAGCCAGATTCCATGACCAAGTAGGGAATAAATATTACTTACAATGAAGAAAAAAGTGTCCCTAACTGCTTCTTTCTGTTTTAATTTAATTTTGTCTCCCCTAGGTCTAGTTTTCAGAAATACCTTTCATTTCTATAACAGCATGCATCAGCCTTTTAAAAATTTATGCTTTTCTGCATCCATTGGTGCAAGAACAGGGTGTAACCAGCACTATTAAAACGAAGCCTAATTTGACAATGTTGACATTTGTACTGAGGAGTTATGGGTAATCTGACTGTATTGATGAAAGTTCACTGGAATCAGCCTGTTCTCCACCAACAACACACCTGATATGGATGAGATCACGACTGTTATGCTGAAAGGAATGACTCTTCCATTCATAATATCTGCCATGGATAGTTAGGTTAGAGCCCTCCTGCGTGATGAGGAGTTCTGTGTGATGTGTCAGCCAGTGGGGTGTTAGCTTTTCCAGAACCTTCTTCATCCACCAGCCCCTGCTGATCAGAGAGGGTTGTGTCTTCTAACTTAAGAGGCCACGCCTCAGGAAGAACCCCTTCTACTTCTTTCAGCATCAGGCCGTGGTAACACCTCATATTCTCCTCGTGGAGCTGGGTTACCTCAGTGTTCCCTCCATAGAACCCCCCCATAGGGTTGACTAGACCATTGGCAATATTGGCAACATGGACCTTGTTGTCAGCTTGCTTCTTTCTGTTCTTGTCCTGAATGAGAAGACACGTGAAGACCTGCTTGAATCGCTTGCGGAAATGCTTGGAGATAAGTGCGTAGACAATTGGGTTGAGGCAAGAATTAGCATAGGACAGGCAATGGGAAGCCAGGCGACAAACATAGGTGGCTCGGTTGAAAGGAAAAGAGCCAAACCAAAAGCACAAGATCACCAAGTGGTGAGGCAGCCAACACAAGCAGAAGAGAACAGCCACGGCAACAATCATTTTGGTGACCCTGCGCTTGGCTTTACGGGACTCTGAGATTCTCTCAATAGGGTCTACAGATGTCCACAAGAACTTAATGGTCCTAGCATAAGCCAGGCTGACAACAAACACAGGGAGGACATAGCCAAATACAAAAGTGAGGATATCCAAGATCTTGCGGCGTTGGTCCTCCCAAATAGGGATGCAGATTGGCATCTCCTGATAGTGGACTATTTGGTAGTAGCTGAGATAAGGTCCCGCAAAAAGCAATGATAGTGTCCAAATTAGTACCATGGCAAGAGCTGCGTTGCGAGAAGTACGGAGGTCCCTGGATTTCAGTGGGTATCGAATAGCCAGATACCTGGAGGAGGAGATAATGTTTAAGACAGGAATTATTGTTGTCGATGCCACATACATCATTGTTCTTTCCTGCCTTCCGTGCCACACATCCTTAATGCCATCACCCCAGTGACAGTCCCTTTTCAGGTTCTTCACCAACTCTGCTTCAAGTGTCATGAACATTTCCAGTGTAACCCAATATTTGGATCTACAACAATTTACAAAATGTAGGCATTTTTCCAATGGCAGAATGAAACTCTCCTGGCTCTCCCCTTCCACTGCAGCCCTCTGATCTCCACAAAATGTTGCTCTTGGGCGCCCTGACTTGGATAGCCCAGGCAAGCCCGGTCGCATCAGAACTTGGAAGCTAAGCAGGGTTGAACCTGGCAAGTCTTTGGATGGGAGACCTCCAGAGAATACCAGGGCTGGGAGCCCAGAGGCAGCCTATCAAGCCACTTCTCTGAACATCCTCCATGCTCCAGTAAGGAGTCGCCAGAGGTTCCCATGACTTCCAGGCATGGGCACACGCACACACATATGCGCACACACAAAAAAAAATGCAAAAATCTTTTTAAAAAGATAAAATGAATACTTCTCTTGGGTGCAGGGGGCCCTGATGAATGTCATGAGGAGGGTGTGCAGCAGGAAGGGGGAATCAACAGCAATGGCCAATTTAGTTTGGATCCAACTCAATATGTCCCAGCTGCATAATTCCCACAGAATTTGGTATGCAGTTTTCTAGGTTTCTTTCAGTATACACAGAATACAGACTGGGCTCTGAAACCTATGGGCCTAGGGGATGCCCAAAACCTAACTAACTGGGAGAATGAGTGTTCTGACAGGAACCTTTGTGAGGAAATAAAAAGTGCTCTAAGTAGGATAAGGTTGCTAAGGGAAGTATCAAGGCCGGACAGGGAGGGAGAAATATGAGAAGGATATACTAGAGTCATAAAACTAGAGAAAGTCTGAGGGTGTGTTCAGACAGTACCTCATGGATTTAAATGTAATGTCCAGACATCAACATCTGGGAAACGTCCGTCCTCCGTGAGCATCCCATTTTGCCGCGCTTCGGAGCCATACTAAAAAGATACTACTTTAAATCTGGAGTTTTCGGTTCCGACGGGCCACTCGCGGACTTTCCCCTGTCTGATCGTTCCAGTGCGCCATTAAAAATGGCGCCCATTTTAAAAAAAATGTTCATTCTGCACATGCGCGGATAAACAAGGCCGCGATATGCCTATGCACATGCGCAAAAAGTTTTTTAAAACCCCACCACCACGAGTGCCTCCTTCAGTGGACACCATCTAGACAATCCACAGCGGAAGCAGTGTGCGGTAAGGCAATTCCCCCAGGGAATGTCTGGTCGTGCGAGGATGGGTTAAAAAGATCGGGATCAAATGTGAGCCGGCATAATGGCGGGATTAGCTGCCCGTCTGAACGCACCCTAGAGGAGAAAGCAAGAAATACTCTTATGTGGCTTGTGAAATGGGCAGAAGATGGGTTAAAAGTAGAGGGAATCAGTATTTTTGAAACAGGTCTAAGAGGGTGACTGTGGTAGTATGGTATAGCCAACTGAAGTATAGTGGTTAGAGTGCTGGATGTGGATCTGAATGTGGATTCGGTTCCAATTCCCCCTCTGTCATGCAGCTCATTAGGTGACCTTGGGCCAGTCACTCTCTCCCAGCCTCCTCTACCTCAGAGGGTTTTGTGAGAATGAAATAGAGGAGGGGAGAGTGGTATACACTGTCCAGATCTCCTTGGAAGAAGGATGAAATAAAAATGTATTAACTGTCTCCTTCCATGGAAGAAGTAAGCCATGCTACATGGATCATGTCTGTTGATTTGGGGGACAAAGAATTGGGATTCCTGGAGAGACGCTGACATTTACCTGTCCACAGAGACAGCCGCCAGGGTGAAACTGCTGGCATACATGGTGAGGTAGATGAGAAAGTGCACTGCCTTGCAAGCAAAGGCACCAAAGAGCCACCCATCCAGGGTGTAGATGGTGGCCTGGAAGGGCACACAGAAGACGATGAAGCAGAGGTCTGCCACAGCCAGGTTGAGGATGAACAGATTGGTGGTGTTGTATTTTACTTGCCCATTACGCAGCAACACAACCAACACCAGGCCATTCCCTACAGTGCCCAGGATAAAGATGAGAGAGAAAACCACCGGCACAATAATGCGAGCAGTTCGCGCTTCGAGGCTGTCTGCTGATGCGTTCCAGCTGTCTGGCATCTCTCCATCTGCGAGAAAGGGCCTGGCAAGATAGAGAGAAAGATATTAAAAGTGGCAGCCACAGAGATGAAAGTGGAGTACTGTGTTCAGCTTAACATCTACAATCCCAACAGGCATCTTAGCATCTACATGTTCAGCTTAACATCTACAATCCCTATCTGGCCCCAATTCAGCGAAAAGAGCCAATGTTCCCTATGTCCCCTAAAACCTATTATTCTAGTCAGAATCCTGTTCCCTTTCACATCAAATCTGTCACTCAAGCCAGTATTGGTTGTATTGTGAGCATCTACATGTGTGCTGCATACAGCAGAATCCATGAAAGGGTTTTTCTGGGGAATCTGATTGGAAGCAACAGCAGTCAACAGAAAAACTAATTCAGTAAGTAAAGTGAGTGTACATCAGGTTCCCTATCACCAACTCTTGTACTAACATCCCAAATGGATTTTAAAACTCAAGGGTGTTGAAAACACAGTTTAGGACTTTT
>NW_015162489.1:1116496-1142167 GCF_001447785.1 Gekko japonicus | reverse complement strand
ACAGGGGTCATTTCCTGCAGGAGCGCACAGGAGCAGAGCTCCGGTAGTAAAGAGCCCAGGGGGCGGGCACATGCAACAAGCCCCACCCCCTGCTCCCAGCGGCCCTCAGTCAGAGCAAGAAACAGTCAGGTAAGTTGCAGGGCCCCCCCCCGCCCCCCCATCCAAAACAGTCCGGTGGCACCTTTAAGACCAAGTTTTATTCAGGTACAAGCTCTCCCTCCTCTGTGAGGACAGATCTGCATGTCCCCGTCCCCCCCAATAGCTAGCAATCCAAAACAGTCCAGTGGAACCTGAGCGGTGGGTGTTGCCTTCTGACACACTTCCGGTGATGTCAGGGGGTGTGGCATATGCAAATAAGTTATGCTAATGAGTTATGCTAATGAGCTCCTGCACCTCTTTTTCTATGAAATGACCCCTGGCAATACATACTTGTACAGCATGCATACAGATGACACTGTGTACACAAATATATAGTTCGGGGTGCTGCCGAGGCATTGATTGATTTGTACCCAAATCCCATTAACAGGGTTGGCACTTGTGTTTTTAATAGGATCAAGACATTTTAGCCAGGCAATCATTTACTCGTATGGTTATAAGAGCTAGGGAAAGCTTTGTTAAGCTGAACAATTTATATGTGGTGGGCTGTTGCAGGTGTGAGCAGAGAGGTAAAAGGAGGCAGACCTATGTCTATGAAAAGTAAATGCATCTTTGATCGAGGTGCCAAATGTAGATTTTTGGATGGCGTGGGCTTTGGAATATGGACACATCTGCTGTGCCTGAAAGACGGCAATGCACAGTGACCCTTGGTCTCTCCTACATAGGTTTGAATTGGGAATTTTTGTTTGGTGACCTCATAGTCCCTTTCCCTAGGCCTGTGACCTTTATTTGGTGTCAGCTGTAAAACTGATCTTGCATTGTCAGCTGGAGATGTATTCCTCTGTGATATAATTGGTGCTGATAGACCTGGATTGGTTCTAAGTCACCTGAGGTGTTTGGGATCAAAATCCCATCCTCCTTAGCAGCCAAGAAGCCTGGCTGCAGTCCTTCCTGGAGGAAGCCTGAGCCAGGCACCACTTGACTCTCTTTACTTCATTAGATTCCCAAAGCTGTTAAACCGCTTTTGTGTTTTGGTCAATTAAAATCTCTGCCTCTGTTCAACAGGGCTCAGTGCAGGCCTCCAGGAAGCAAAATGGGAGGAGAGAGTTAAACGCTTATAATGAATACTAACAGAAGGGGAGGGTGGCCCTGGAGGTGCACTCATTGCAAACTAGATAGTGTATTGGCTCTGCTAAAATGATTGTCTTTTCTTCCTCCCAACACCTTTAACAACTGCATTGCCAATGTAAATTCAACTGTTGTGGCCAGGGCTTTTTTTGTAGATAAAGCCCAGCAGGAACTCATTAACATAATAGGCCACACCCAACAGCAGAAACTCATTAGCATATTATGCCACACCCCTGACCGCACAGCTCATTATCATATTAGGCCACACCCCACGTGCTACCAGAAGTGTGGTCATCCAGTCACACCCACCTTTTGCTTCTTATTCTGTTTACCTTGTTTGTT
Organism: Gekko japonicus; assembly: GCF_001447785.1. Lineage (NCBI taxonomy): Eukaryota > Metazoa > Chordata > Lepidosauria > Squamata > Gekkonidae > Gekko > Gekko japonicus. The sequence continues at coordinate 1,140,601 of NW_015162489.1, read as the reverse complement.
GTCAAAACCCAGGGCTTTTTTGTAGCAGGAACTCCTTTGCATGCTAGGCCCCTAATGTAGCCAATCCTAATGAGTTTCTGCTGTTGGGTGTGTCTTATTATGCTAATGAGTTCCTGCTGGGCATGGCCAATTCAGGAGCCAGCCGGAACTCCGTTCCTGTGTGTTCCTGCCCAAAAAATAGCCTTGGTTGTGGCTTTCTCTCTGTCACTCCATATGAATGCTGGGGAAGCTGCATCTGGTGGATTCCTGCCTGTCACACAGATCAGCCAGCTGGAAAGCCAGCGTGATAATAGTGGCTTCAGTGCTGGATTAGTATCTGGGAGACCCAGGTTCACCTCTTCACTCTGTCATGGAAGCTCACTGGGTGACCTTCTGCCACTCGCTCTCTCAGCCTAACCGACTACACAGGGCTGTGAGGATAAAATGGACGAGGGGAGAACTGTGCTGTAAGTAAGCAGCTCTGGATTCTCATCAGGGAGAAGAGCAAGGTATAGATAAGATGTTAAGACACAGGACCTCTGTGAAGAAAGACAAATTAGCAACTCTTGCTTGAGCTATACTGGAAGTAAGGTTGCTCGCTGGCCTGGTTAAAATGTTCTGTCAGATGTTATTTAGTAGGTGATGTTATTTACCGCCATACCGTGGAATGCATCAGCTACCCATTTACGCACAGTGAGCCTTTATTAACTGGACACGACATTTTTCTCCAGGCCAACTGGCGTCCCAAGCTGCACTGCAATTTGGAAACATTTCATCCAGTATGCATTAGCACATTTTCTGATTGGGGCAAACACAGATACGAGAGCTGCACTTCTAGTGAATTTCCAGGAGCAATTTACTGGTCTTGACCTGTCAAAATCTATAGTCTGGGTCCAGGGAGAAAATGTGCCCCTTATAACACCTTTTTGGTAGTAAGTGAGGGTTGCTAACCTCCAGGTGGGGTCTGGATCTCCCAGGATTATCACTGATCTCCAGACAACAAAAAAAGATCAGTTCCCCCAGAGAAAATGGCTGCTTTGGAGAGTGGATTCTACAGATTTGTACACCACTGAAGTGCCTCTCATAAGAACATAAGAGAAGTCAATGTTGGATCAGGCCAATGGCCCATCCAGTCCAACACTCTGTCACACAGCGGCCAAAAATACCAGGTGCCATCAGGAGGTCCAGCAGTGGGGCCAGGTCACTAGAAGCCCTCCCACTGTTGCCCCCCCTCAAGCCCCAAGAATACAGTGCATTACTTGCCCCAGGCTAAGTTCCTATCTATACCTTGTGGCTAATAGCCACTGATGGACCTCTGCTCCATATCTAATTCCCTCTTGAAGCTGTCCATGCTTGTAGCCACCGCCACCTCCTGTGGCAGTGAATTCCATGTGTTTATCACTCTTTGGGTGAAGAAGTACTTTCTCTCCGAACCCTGCCCTCCTCTGTCCCCAACCCTGAATCTCCAGGAATTTCCCAGCCTGGAGTTGGCAGCCTTATGCTAAGATCCTCTTTCCAGTTTGGTGTAGTGGTTAAATGCGTGGACTCTAATCTGGAAGAACCGGGTTTGATTCCCCACTCCTCCACTTGCACCTGCTGGATGACCTTTGGCAAGCCATAGTTCTGGCACAGCTGTTCTTGAAAAAGAGCAGTTTCTGTCAGAGCTCTCTCAGCCCCACCTACCTCACAGGGTGTCTGTTGTGGGGAGGGGAGGGGAAAGGAGTTTGGGTAGTGAAGGGTGGGGTATAAATCTAATCTCTTCTCTCTTCTCACTCCAGGTTCTCTCCTTTTTTTTTTTTTTGGACCCCCGAAGGAGATTTTTAAATTGCATTTTATATAAGGACTACAAACTACAACGAAAATAGGGGATGGGAACTACAATTAAGGAGAAAGAAGAGATACCCACTACTGACTAAAAACCCAAGAGAGGAGATAATCAAATTAGCTTAAGTACAAAGCCATCCCTTAAAACGCTAACAATTTTATTAACTTAGTCAGATACGCTAAGGTAACTTTTAAGTCTTAAATTTAACTGTTGGAAAGAAACCCCAGAGCATCTCATTATTAACAACAATATTTTCAAAGGCACAATTCAAAGTCCTTCAGCCTTCATTTTTTCTTATCCTGTATTTTCCGCAGTTTGTAAGGACTTTTAGGAGCCACCACCCCTTTCTCAGAAAGAGAGTCTCTCTGGAAGACCCCGAGTCCAGCTCGCCACTGGACTTACTGTCCTTCTCCTCTTTTTCCACCTCCTCTGGCTCTCCCAACTGGATTCTCAGAAATTCCCGTGCTTTGGAAAGAGAGTCAATTTTTTCTTTTTTATCCTGAAGTTTGAAGGTTATGCCCTCTGGAATTAGCCACCTGTACACAATTGCATTTGTTTGAAGAAAAAGAATTAAATATTTGTATTTCTTTCTCCTTTGTCTTATTTCAAATGGGATATTTTTCAGGTATCTTTTCAAAGATGACCCCGCTGTCGCTCTCAGGATTGAATCCCTCACGTGCCTCTTCGAGAATCTCATTGCTATTTCCCCAGGCAGATTATTTTTCTTTATATATTCGGAATACGACCTATAGGCCACATCCATCTTGCTCATCAAAAATTCCGCCTTCAAATCTGTCACTGGGGCCAGTACTTCATTCATCATTTGCTTCAGATTCTCGCCCTTAGTCTCTGGGACACCCTGGAAACGAAGGACCAGGTTTGCCTTCTCCATTTGTAATTGTAAAAGCTGTTCTTCTGTAGAAACTTGCTTCTTTTCCAGTTTTTGTACCTTTTTCTTCACCTTTTGAGCAGTGGCGTCAACTTCTTTCACTTTCCCAGCAGTTTGTTCCATAATTTTAAGTCTCATTCAATTGCAGCTGCTGAGTAGTGATGCATTGATTCATTGTTGACACCTGTTCCTTGAGATTAGTCATCTGGTCCAGCAGGGGGTGCAGGGATTCTGCCAACGTTTTGGCCAGCTCGGTGGTTCCTTCCGGTCGTGGGCTCTCAGCTACTTTCGTTTTTGAAAGTTTTTCTTTCTCCGTCCTCTTCCCCACCATCTTTATGGATTGTTTACTTTCACAAAGAGTTCTAAAGTCTCTGAATATGCGCTCATACGCTCATACGCACCTTGGTAAGTCTTTCCCAACAGATTTCATCGCTTTTGCTTCTGCTCCCCTCCCCCCGGGTCTCACTTTTAAATTTATGTGCATGGGAGGAGCCCCTCCCCCGCTCGCTTTACTTGGAATTCATAGCAACCTCTGGTTACTGACCCCTACTGGGAGCCTGGAGGATATTCAGAGAGGTGGCTGAATAAAGCTTTCCCCCGCCTCCCAGTTGCTGGTATTCTAAGGAGGTCTCCCATCCAAGTACTTGCCAGAGTCAACCCTGCTTAACTTCTGAGATCTGACGAGATCAGGCTTGCCTGGGCTATCCAGGTCAGGGCAGATATTAGGCTAAAGCCTTTTGAGGTGTCAAATAAAATTTGCTGTTATTCCAGATTTTTTTATATGCTAGATCAGTGGTGTCAAGCATGCGGCCCAGGGGCCGGATTAGGCCCTTGCAGGGCTCCAATCTGGCCCACAAGAACCTCGCTGTTTCCTGCTTCCTCTTCCAGTTCTGCTGCTGCTGTCACATCACAGCTTGCTTCACCGGACTCTCTCAATTGCACAGGAGAGATAGATAGGCAAGCCACTCCTGTGTGATTGAGAGAGTCTGGTAAAGAACTGGCTGAGGCTCCTCCCCTCCTCCTCCCAGGGGGAGGGAGGAAACTGGCCAGCCTGCCTCAGTTCCACAGGAAACAAAGGGAAGCCTTTCTTTCCTTCTATTGGCTGAGGCTCCTCCCTAAAGGGGGGATGGAAAGAGGGAGAGCTTGCTTTGCTGGGCTGTCTCAATTGCACAGGAGGGGTCCGATTGTTCGCCATCCCCCCCGGAGCCTTTGTGAAAGGCTCCTAGCCATGGGGCTTTTGAAGGGTGGCCTCTTCGCCAGCATGATGCTGGGGAATTGAGGCGCTCTTCTGCCCCAACAGTCCCGCCACTATGCGTCCGAATGGAAGTAGAGCCGCTGACAGGGACAAGCGTCAGAGATTGAGCGTTTAAAGCGTATTTTGAGCGAGGTCTTATGACCAACAATGAACAGTGAGTCGAGTGTAAGCGAAATACCAGCAACTTAAAAAGAAATTCCCCCCCTGAGAACGGCGAGAAAAGCGAGCAGGGGAGGGGCCCCTCTCATACGCATGAACTAAAAAGCAATTTAGCAGGAGGGGGGACGGAATTAAAAGTGTTGAAAGCTGTTTTAAGAACCTCACCAGAGCGCAGATAGGCGTTGGGCAAATTTCAGAGACTTTAGCAAGTTTTGACAAAAGTAAACAATCCATAAAAATGGCATGGAAAAAAGTGGAGAGAGACAAACAGGCAAAAGTGAAACCACCGGGGAGCATGAGCCCATGACCGGAAGAGACCACTGAGTTCTCTAAACGTTTGGCAGACTCTTTGCGCCCTCTACTGGATCAGATGACTAACATCAATCAGCAGCTGACAACTCTAAACCAGAATTTTGCAACTCAGCAGCTCCAACTGTCTGAAACTACAAAAAAGCTGAGAAAGTAAAGGAAATAGATGCCAACTTTACAAAAGTTAAGAAAAAGGTGAAAATGCTGGAAAGGAAGCAAGCTTCGGATGAATCTCAACTTTTACAACTGCAAATGGAGAAAGCTAACCTGGTCCTCCGGTTCCAAGGGGTCCCTAAAGTAAAAGACAAGAATCTAAAGCAACTTTTGAGCGATACATTAGCTCCAGTTACAGATTTAAAAGTGGAATACCTTATAAGTGAAATGGATGTGGTCTATAGGGCCTATTCTGTTTACATCAAGAAAAATAATCTGCCTGGGGAGATAGTGGTTAGATTCTCGAAGAGACACATGAAGGAATCTATCCTGAAAGCAACTACAGGAACACCCTTGAAAATCGGAGGCAACACCATCAGGATTTTAAAAGACATCCCATTTGAAAAAAGGAAGAAGCATAAAGATTTAATCCTTTTTTTACAAACAAACAGCATTTCGTACAGATGGTTAACCCCTGAAGGCGTCATTTTCAAACTGCAGGATAAAAAAGAAAAAATTGACTCTGTTTCCAAAGCGAGTGAGCTCCTGAGACTGCAACTGGGAGAACCAGCTGAGGACGCTAAAGAAGAAGATGACAGCAAACCTAGTGGTGAACTGGACTCTGTGTCTTCTGACGAGGAGTCTGCTTCAGAAAAGGGGGCAGCTGCCCCTAAATGAGAATACCAATTGAGGATTAGAAAAGATAAAGCAAAGTGAAGGCTGAAGGACTCCGAATGGTGCCTTAAAGCATGTGATATAAATGATGCTCTTGGGGTTGTCTTTAAACAGTTAAAAATGGTTAAAAAGATAATTTAGCTTAATCGACTATGTTCAATGTAATGTAAGCATTTTAGACTTGTATAAGCTGATGTAATGATCTCCTATACTTAGGGTTTTAGTTATTAGTGGTTTTCTTTCCTTTCTCCTTAGATGTAGATGTTCCCTCCCTATTTTTTCATTGTAGTTTGTAGTTTATAGAAAAAGCAATAAAAATCCCCTCTGGGGGGCATAAAAAAAAAGATTGCTACAGCACAGACATTTTGATGCAATAATTCAGAGCAAGAAGTGTCAGTTATCAGAGACTGTTAAATGGACAAAATATTACAAGAGTCAGGGGTAATTTCCTGCAGGAGCGCACAGGAGCGGAGCTCCGGTAGTTAGGAGCCCAGGAGGCGGCCACATGCAACAAGCCCTGCCCCCTGCTCCCATCAGCCCTCAGTCAGGCTATGAGGAGCAAGAAGCAGCCAGGTAAGTTGCAGAGTCCCCCCCTCCAGCCGCCTTCCCAGGCCCTTCCTTCCTTCCTGCACAGATCTGTGCATTCCCCCCACTCATAGCTAGCAATACAAAACAGTTCAGTGGCACCTTTAAGACCAAGTTTTATTCAGGTACAAGCTCTCCCTCCTCTGTGAGGACAGATCTGCATGTCCCCCCCCCCCAAATAGCCTAGCAATCCAAAACAATTCAGTGGAACCTGAGCGGTGGGTGTTGCCTTCTGATACACTTCTGGTGATGTCAGGGGGTGTGGCATATACAAATAAGTTATGCTAATGAGTTATGCTAATGAGCTCCTGTGTCTCTTTTCCTACGAAATGACCCCTGGTAAGAGTACTAGTGTTTTAAGCATGTTCAATTTAAAGTTTAAAAAAATCTTTAATTGTGTTTGTGTCCTTTATAAAGTTTATGTCTCTGCTACCTGGCATTACATTTTATGACACACATGGCCTGGCCCAACAAGGTCTCATTTATGTCAGATCCGGTCTTCATAACAAATTAGTTCAACACCCCTGTGCTAGGTGTTCCTTTTAATAGTCTAATTTTAATTGTTACTAATGTTTGGTGATACATTTTGGTAATGAATTTGCCTTTGAATCACTATGTTATTGATTTGTTTCAACTATTGATTTTATTGTGCATGCTGCTTCAAAAAACCATTAAGCTGAAAATCTGAGCATACATTGTTTTAAAACATGTTATTTTTTCCCCAGCAGAAGGCTGCCAGCTCCTTTTCTTTTTCATTTTTTAAAAAAGAACTGACATCAGCATCTTTGTTTTAAAGGCCCCTGGGACACATTCTAAGGATGGTGCAGCTGTTGTGGTTTCAGGGTATTTGACAGGAATTACTTGATATTGTTTTATGTCCCCCCCTATTATTTTTAACTATGCTGTACACCAGCTTAAGAGCCCCCATAGGCCAAACTACCATTTGCCAATGAAACATACAAACGAGCTCCTCTCAAGCCCTTTCCAAACATTAGGGTGTATATGAATATTTTTGGGGAAAGGCAACAGCTCTATGATGACTTCTACATGAATTCATTGGAAAGGACAGCATTGTTCCAATCTAATCATAAAAAATGTTGTGTGAAAAGTGGTAATTCATACCATCCATCTCTCTAGACTCCCAGACCCTATGGCTGTATCAAAGCAGTACAGATTTTGTCCCTATCATTATATTGTATAAAAGGAATTTGGGCAAGTGTTGCTTATCAAACAGTGGTGGAAAGAGACGTGTCCCGCCCCCATTAAAGGGACAGGTGCCCTATTTTCTTGTGCATGTGGCCACCTTAGTCCTATTGAAGGCTGGAGATGGACAATCATTTATAGGAGAGCTGAGAATGGTTTTTTGGAGACTCTTCGCTTTCCATAGTGTCCCATAGTAGCCTCCAGTCAAGCAGGTCTTTGAAATAATATACAACTCTGCTTATCAGAGATGAAAGTGAGAGGCATGTAGAAGTAACCCCTTTCAAATTGCCTTCATCTTTCTAAACAAACTATCATCTGTCTCGAGACCATATGTTGTACAATAGCAAATCCATTTACTCCAGTCTGGACACAGTTCATGGCCATCACAGCTGGGCATCTGCTGAGGCAGAGCGATCACAGTTGATCAGAGTTGCTTGGCCCATCAACAATTTTCACTCAAAACGGGAGATCACAGGGACCGTTTGGGCAATCTTCCATTTCATACTGAGGCACCAAGAAGGAGCAGAGTATGAATTTTCCATGTTTCTTTTAGCCTGGTAAGTGCTGATGGGGCTTAAAAGGAGACTGAGAGTGGCACATGTGCATGCACACATGAAAGGGTAGCATTTAGTGGAGGGCATCTTGCCCAAATCTGGAGCCATCCTGTCCCAATCTAAGCTCTGGTGCGAGCAACTGCCTTGCCTGTAGCCAGTGCTTTTTAAACTTCCCCCCCCTCAGCACAGATTGTCTCTTCTCATGTCAAGTGGAAAATCTGACTCATTTGCTACAAGCCAAACCTGAAATTTTACACACTCATGCACGGGGTGGGGGGGGTGTCTATAGCAGCATGCACAGTTCCACAGTTCTGTTTGTGGCCCATGAGTCAAAACAGCTGATTCATCGTGAGCAAGAAGTGGATACAGACACAAAGCAGGGCAATCATCTGCACAGGTCCCTAACTGGGTTGAGGGGGGCTGGCTGGCTTCCTAATGAAACACAACCAGTGTTTTGAGCCTAGGGTGTGAAGTTGGTGAGGCACAGCGGCTGACCGAAATACCGTTTGAATTAGAATCTGATTCAGAATCAAACATATTTTGTAATACTGAGCTGCCATTTTCACAATTTACAAGAAGAAATTCTAGACAGGGAAAGGAGGGGGGAAACAACAATCGTTTAATGAGTGTCTTTAAGATTAACACTGCTTATGGATTTTCAGTAGTACTGCTGCATTGTCATCATGTCAGTTGTACTAATGATTAAAATACAAAGTGTAAACTGTTATTAACAGCATCTATACAATTAGAGCTACTTAGCGAGAAGGGGAGAGAGAGAGATCAGTGCTACAGAGGAAAGTAACGTTGATCTTTCCTGAGCTGTGAACATTTCAGCGTTTCCCCACATTATCTCTGTGGCAGAGACAGCACTTTGTCCACTCACCCTGCCTCCCCAAAATCCTTTTGAGGTGTTCTCAGTTCTGCTTGCCTCTCTCAGACCTACCTAAGGGGCGAGGCTTTGATCTACTTCTCTTCTGTTATTCTTATCATATCCCATCTGCAAGGGCTTAAAGCAGGTAACAACCGCTGCAAACACAGTATCATTGCAAAAAGCAGTACTCCTTGTTTTAAAAAACCCACATAACACAGCTTTTAAAAAACATGCACTAAAACATACCTATAAAACACACCTTATTAGAATATGTCACTAACATAAACCCTTATATATTCCTGGACACTAAATCCATGCCCAAACAGAACACCCTTGCAAAATATTGTATTTGGAAGATGCTCAGACTCTGCTGGACCTTACTTGCTCCATGGTGGACTATAATTCTGTCTGTCTCCAACTCACCTGTTGCCATATAAAAGAGAATGGCTCTGTGCCTCTCCTGCACAAGCCCTTCTGCGTGCCTCTCAAACCCAGCCTGTGCCACCCTGGAGAAGTGGCCACTGTATGCCCCTTTCAGCCTCAGACTGGGCAGTTTCATCCTTAACCTCCTGCAAATGGGTGCTGCAAGAAGCTGCACTGGCTGGAACACTCCTTCCTATATACAAATAAAGAGAGGATTCCCTGCCTACTGACTCTGACAACTCTAGGGAGGACTGCTCTCTTTCTCTTTTCTTCCCAGCCTCTTCTGGGCCAGGCTGAAACAACCCTGACCCTCCTTTTCCCACCTGTTTCTTCTTCCCTCCTCAAAAAGCAAGTACTCACGTGTTAGTTCAGAGGTGGGCTCCTCAAGGGCCACCTTTGGGTCTTTACCAACCAGCAGCAAGGACTGGGACACAGACAAGCCCCAGCTGCTCGCTGGCCCCTCTCCGCTCCTGTGCCAAGGCCAGAGAAACTGGTCTGCAAGTTGAGATGAGCAAGGAGTCTCTTCTGTGTGCCTCTCTCTCTCTCTGGCTACTTCTCAATGCATCTTTCCTCCCTCCAGCTGCCTCTGCTTTTTCTCTGGTTCCCTCCTCCCTTGCGCTCTCTCTCTCTCTCCCTCTCTCTTGCTCTGCCAAGCCCATTGATCCTTTCCCCCCCTTGAGATTTGGTTGGGGGTTAACTCTTCTAAAGCCAGATCTGCTTTTCATTTCCTATATATCTATTGATCTAATCTCTATCAATCACCTATGTATCTATCATCTCTATATCTATCATCTCTCTGTATGTCTGTCTGTCTTCTTTTACAGATGCTGCTCTTACTATTCTGCAGGACTGTGGAACAGAATATACATATCCCAAGGGCTGGCCCCCACCGGTGAGAGCAATGCATATTTTACAGCAAGGTTGAAGCCGCAGGGTTTTATTCTCAGCTGTCACAGAGGAGAGTATTTACACAACTACCCATGGAGGCCATGAAGAAAGCAACACATGATGGTTCCCTCACTGTGACAATCCCGTCCTGTGTACCCGGCTGCCGTGCAGAGGGTTTTCCTTCTAGCGCACGTTGGAGATTTGTGGGCTCCTTCACACTTCCTGATGTGTGTTGAAAGCTGGATTCAGCATGTGGCAGCGAGAACAAATAATCCGCTCAGCATGGACTTGACGTTACCCCTGTACGCAAGCTTTTCATGTGCCAGAATGTGCCTGACAGTGGTGCAAATAGACCCATGGTCCCATGCATGCATGTGTGGGAACCAGTTTCAGAATCTGGTCAAGTGCCCTGGATTCTGAGGTCGTAGTCTGGCAATTAAAAACAAAAGCACAGATTTCCCGCTAGCCCCAATCAAGATGTAGCAGTATACAATCCTGGCCACATGAAGTAGCGAGAGAGAGAATGGGAAGAGCCTGGTGGGAAAGTATCAGAACAATGCGAAATGGACTCTCCAGTACTAAAAAGGGGTGGGAACATAGTCCATTAAAGAACACAGCAAAGGATGAAATGTAATCGGTCAGGTAGTCAGTGGTGGGCCTTGTTGCAGAGGTGATCTTTCTGGGCAGGGGTCGTTTCATAGAAAAAGAGCTATGGGAACTCATTAGCATAACTCATTAGCATATGCCACACCCCCTGACATCACCGGAAGTGTGTCATAAGGCCACACACCCCGCCCCCAACGGTCCCAGCCGCCGGCGCCGGCCTTGCAGCTCCACTGCCGATCCCCATGAGGGCAGGGGTGGGGAGAGGCAGGGAGGAAGCAACTTACCCTCCCTCTTCTCCTGCCTCCTCCTGGCTGAATGAGGGCCGGAAGCGGGGCGGCCGGAAGCAGGAGGTGGGGCTTCGTCATGTGCCCCGCCCCCCATACCTCACCCGGGGGAACTGCAATCCCCCGCGATCCCCCCCGAAATGACCTCTGTTTCTGGGGCATGTCACTTTCTTGTTGCTTTTTTCACAGGGTTGTGTTGAGCACTCTTGGACTTGAGGATTATTCAGACAACATAGCAGAAGACTAGGCTCAGCCTCTAAAGAAACAAATCAACATCAGCAGCGGCCCTATTAAGGTGTTGCCCCAACCACCGCCTCTTGCCACCACCTCTCCATTGCATGGCACTGTGCTGCAGCTGGAGCCAATAACAATACACCTTCTCTCCTTCTCCCCCCACCCCAACTCTTTAAACACATCATGGCAAGCTGCACATGCTCAACAGGACTTCCTTAAGTCTTGCGTTTGGCAGGGGAGGGAGGCTGAAGAACACCTTTGCCAGTGGTATGATCTGGGCTGAGCTTCCATTCTTCCTGTGTTACAGGTATTTAGCCTGGGCATGACGAGGAGCATGAGCTAAAGAGACTTCGGCCTGTGATTGTTGCCCATAGCCCCGAGTAAGCTGGAATACTGAAATCAGCACCAGCCCAAGGGTTTGGAGTATAGGGAGTGGTGGTGCAGGCGGTAAATGAAGCCTGCAATTCCATCTGTCGAACAGCTTCGGCTGTTCGAGCCCCACCATGGCCGGGGTGAACTCTCGACCCATGTCCCAGCTCCCGTCCACCCAGTGGCTCGAAAGCCAGTTAAAGGGCAAGTAGACAAAATGGGTACCTGCTCTTAGAGCGGGGGGGCACCCATCCTTCGTGGTGGCGGAACAGCGGAGCAGCAGAGCAGTGGCGGCGGAAAACATGGCGGCGACGGCGAATCGAGCGAGCGAGGCTGGGCTGACGGAGCGTGGAAGCGGGGCGACGCAGCAGGCCGGAGCCTGTTGGACAGAGGCCACAGCAGGAGCACGTGCTGACGCGCCCTTCGCCCAAGCCTGTGGAATCGCAGCAACTAAAGAGAAGACCCGCGCCAGAAGACCTGCGCCAGGAAGTTGCCGCCGGCGGATTGAAATACCTCCCGCAGAAAGATTTAAGAACAACAAAGACTTCACCAGAGGGTGCCTGTTAGGCCAGTCACCCCCCCCCCCCTTCATTGTATGTGTAGCCCTATGTAGGATGTGTTTTATAATGTAATGTGAACCGCTCAGAGCCCTTAGGGGGTGAGTGGTATACAAATGGAATGTAATAATAAAATACTGTAGTGTTAATGCATTTGCATTAACAATACAATAGGTGTTAATGCATTTGCATTGCATTCTTGCATTTATTTTGTAAGCCACTTTGAATTTCCAGATATGAGAGAAAAGCAGGGTATAAATGCACAAATAAACAAATGTTATGCATGTATGGCTTGCCATAGAGTGCTCAGAGATTTCTGGAGAATGTAGAGGGAAAGAACTGAGGTGCTACTACAAATGAATAATGTGTGGGTTTGGGGAGGGTGGCAGAGGCTGCCCCCCCCATCCTTTATCTCATTTTATCACATTACAGAGTCAGCCACAGCAATATACTAAATAGGGCTGACAGTCAATTAAAAATTCTTAGTTGATTAATTACCGAAATTTTAGTTTATTTGTATACTTCTGCACATGAGTAAAAACCATGATCAGAATAAAAACTTTTTTTAACATGATGCACATGTGGTCATAACAAACACTACCTTGGAAGAGGCTTTCCCATCCCGTGTAAAATAGAACAGGGAATGAATCTTCTAAAATGGCACTTGCAAAGTACAGTTTTTAGAAGATCTTGTATTCAAAATAATAACTTTTCACAAACCCATTGCCTAATGAGTCGGGGACATCTATTTTTTGTCTGTCGAGAGGGTTTAAAGTTTAACTGACTCATTTAACTGGTTAATTGATTAGGTTGCAGCTCTAATAATACCTCTAAACAAAGTTATAGTGATACAGGGAGGGGGAGGGAAGGATTTTGTTACTCATCACATTATGTCATAGGCACTGTGCATGACACCCACGCAATCACATTTTGCACATGGTGGAAAGACATTACATTTGTTACCAGGCGGGAAGAACAGTATTTTCCCAGGTGGTCAGCCGTGTTGGTCTGAAGCAGCAGAACAAATTTAGAGTCCAGCAGAGGTCATTACGGGGGGAAGCGCGGGGGATCGCAGTTCCCCCGGGTGAGGTACGGGGGACGGGGCACATGACAAAGCCCCGCCCCCTGCTTCCGGCCACCCCGCTTCCGGCCCTCATTCAGCCAGGAGGAGGCAGGAGAAGAGGGAGGGTAAGTTGCTTCCTCCCTGCCTCTCCCCACCCCTGCCTGCCTGGGGCCAGGGAGGGCCTTCGCGGGGCTTCCTTGCACTCCCAATGGCCTTGCAGGTCCACCGCTGGGCCCTTCATGGGGCTTGGCAGTGGAGCTGCAAGGCCAGCGGTGGCGGCCGGGAACGTTGGGGGCGGGGTGTGTGGCCTTATGACACACTTCTGGTGATGTCAGGGGGTGTGGCCTTATGACACACTTCCGGTTATGTCAGGGGGTGTGGCATATGCTAATGAGTTATGCTAATGAGTTCCCCTAGCTCTTTTTCTACGAAACGACCCCTGGAGTCCAGCATTTTCACATGGGGCAAATGCTATGTACTGACAAGAAAACACATTAAATTGGGTAAAGATGTCAGGATTCTCCCACAATAAACAAGTAGTAATAATGCACAGTTTATACTGAAATCACTATGAACATGAGTTAGCCAATGTTAACCAACTTGAAGTCTCATTGATTGCAATAGATCTGAGCACATGCTTTACTCTCCTGCAATCATCAGTGGGATTTAAGAAGCTTAATTTGGCTGGGTCATCGTGCCATATGTCAAGGCAGGTCCTTTATTTACTCATACCATAAGCCATGAAAATGTTTTATGTGCATTTGCACACTGGCTGAAGAGGAAAGTACCTTTCCCTGATCCCAGTAACTATATATGCAGCTAACTGTGAAGCCTTTGGGATTAGCATGAAATTTCCAAGTAATTAACACTTCATTTTGCAAGTATAGCATGCCATCAAATAGATTTTGAACCTGCACTTTCTCTAGACTTTGGGACAGGTTAATGAAATTGCCTTTTTCCTCATCCATTCGCACAGCAGCCCCTTTAAATTAACTGAGAGTTCCCATGTTAAAGTTAGGGAGCTGAAGGCAAGAAAGAGGTTAATTAAAATCATTCAGTAAGCACGTGGCAGGATTTAAACCCAGATCTCCAGCTTGCATTCCAGTGCTTGGTGTGCATGTCCAATAATGTGACACTTAAGAGTATGCAGAGCTGCAGTGTGGCAGCAAAAAAACAGAAAGAGGAATATTCCTACATGTTTTGATGAAACTTAAGTTTAAAAAAGTGTTGCCCCCATATCATAATCCTATTTCTGGTACTTCGAAAGCATGGCATCGTGATTTAAGAGTGTTGCAGCAGGACTTTTCAAACTCTTTTATGAAGTGCATTAGGGGATCCCTCTCCCTCAGCCTAACCTACCTCTCGGCATTGTTGTGGGGATAAAATGGAAGAGGGGGAGAACCACATATGCTGCCTTGGAAGAAGGGCAGCATTTGTTCAAGGCTAATGCCTAGAATTTGCTTTCAATGCCAGGACTCCGACAAAGCAAAATTAAAGACAAAAGGGCTTCCAGGCATGTGCACCTTGCCTTTCCCTTGTCACAGATAAATAATTTGAGGCCTTGACTCATAGAATCAGGAAGATGGGCTTTGGTGCTTGTTATGAGGACATCCGAACTTTCTAGGCTAACATCTTTTCTTTTCCTTTTTTCTTTTTTACAAATTAAGAACTGCAGCACTGCAGTATTTTATACCTGAGGAACTGAGAAGGTTTCTGCTTGGACAGACACTGTGCGCAGCTGTTTCCATGTATAAGCATTCACATTTTGTTCTCGGTAAGAAAAATAATATGACAAATGTTCATCAAAGAAGGCTCAGAGACCATTGTTTCCTTATCACATCAAAATGTAAGAATCCAAGGAGCTGCTAAACTATCTCAGCCTAACAGAATAGCTAGCCCTTGACCGCCAGTTTTTACTAACATCCCATTCTTTGGGATCTTACTTAGAGATTTCTAAAGCACACTATTCAGTTCCTTTTTTAAGTGGACAGAGTGAATTGAGGATAGCATACAATGGGCTCTAACAACATAATCACTCACAAAGTAGTAGCTGTAGGAATAAGCATTCAGTCCAATGCATCATTCGTATCTTGCTGGAGACTGCAAAGTTTGCTATTGGTATTTCTCCAGCTTAAAACAATGAGACGCACGGAAATTGAACAGCCTTAATTCCTACTGGCACTGGAAAGTGAGAAAGTGTGTGTAAAGTGAGAATAAACAGGTCTAACTACCAGAGAGTCAAACCAATAAATTAATTATATGAATATGCTACTTTCCTTTTCCAAAAGAAAAATCTAGGGTCGGTAACAAAAGCACATTGGTGAAATCAGTGGAAGGGTGAATCAGTAGCTGATTCTTCCTCCCTATCCTGCCAAGTGGCTCCTGGCCACTGAATGTAGTCTGAAAGGAATGTCCACGTGACTGGGCTGGCTACAGAAAGAGCCTTGTTCTTGTATGACTACCATGGTGTAATGTATTCAATAGCTGCCATTGAATGCATAACTATATGTGAACAACATAATTGAAATGCCATGTAAAGCTTCGTCCTGGGCTAGGATCCTAATCCATCCAATCGTATTGGTAGCCCAGGAAGAACCAACCAATCAGGTAACAGCAAGCTCCCTGAGCGGAACGTCGATGATTGGTCGTTATGTAAACAATCTTATTGGTTGGTATTGTACAGTAAGGCGTGGCTACATCAGCCGGGAGAGTTTAAAAAAGGGAACAGCTCTAATGCAAAAGCTGTTCTGACTATCAGATGTTGATCTGTGTTGGAGTTGAGTTCGAGGTGATGAATAAAGCTGAATCTTTGCTGAATCACTCTCTGACTACTTTGTTAAGCAAGCAAATTAAGACATTGTTTTTTGTCATTTGACCTTGAGATACAGCCCTGTGGGTAAATGAGATAGAGATAGGGTTGCCAGGTCCCCTTGTCACTCTGGCAAGGGAATTGGGGTGTGTGTACTGGGATGTCCCCAACGTGATAATGTCACCTGGAAGTGCCATAATTGCACCGGTGACGCTCTAGTTTGAGGGCAAAAATCTATGCTTTGTGGGCAAATTTACCATAGAGTTTTGCCCTCAAACCACAGAATCCCCCACGGCATCTCCAACATGATGTCACTTCCAGGTGACACCATCACATCAGGGATGTCGCGCCGGGATGTCTCTGTTTGGGGGTGGGGTTTTCCCTGCCGGCCAGGTGGCTGGTGGTGAGCTGAAGCCCTGAAAAGTGGGGGAACCCCCACCCCGACCTGGGGACTGGCAAGCCTAAATAGAGGTGTGACTCAGCCAGCATCGTACAGTGGCTAGAGTACAGGCCTAGGAACAAAACCCCACTCCTCCACCATTGAAGTTAGCTGCACGACTTTGGACCAGTTATTCTCTCACAGTCTGACCTACCTCTCAGGGTTATCGTTGTGAGGATAAAATGGAGGAAGGGAGAACAATGTTGCAAGCTACTTAGGATGCATGTTGGGGAGAACAGTGGGGTATAAATTTCATAAATAAATAAGCTGACTTTCAGATGTATTATGTGAGTTGGATGGAGGGTAGGGAGGAGAAATGGAAGGCTGGATAAGGGCTATAAACAGTGTTTGTAAATGTGCTTGTTACAGTTACGGCTCATCATATAATGAATAGCAAACCCAGGTTGGTTCTGCATAACATCTAGAACAGGGGTCCCCGACCTTTTTGAGCCTGGGGGCATGTTTGGAATTTTAACACAGTGTGGTGGGTGTATCCACAAAATGGCTGCTGCAGGAGGTTGAGCCAGTGGTGGCGGCTGCTGCTGAGGCAATGTTTCTAAAAATCTACGCAGCTAATCAGATCTCCAATGGCCAATCAGAAGCCTCGCTGGGCCAAAGCCCCACCTGGCCCTGCCCACTTAAAAAACCCTTGGCAGGTGCCAGGAAAAGTGTTGGTGGATGCCATGGTGCTCACAGGCACCATGTTGTGAACCTTGATCTAGAATAATTGTGAAGGCAGCAAGAATAATTTGTGACTGTACTGTGAAAGCCTGTGCTAGTATCTGAAGACACACCACTGCCTAATTGGCTCTGGCCCTGTTAGGAAAAGGCTTCCCTGGAGGCTGGGATAGAAGGAGAGGACAGGAGACCTCCAAGTGAATCAGACTGGCAGGAGCAGGAAGACTTCTGAAAAGCATCACCGCCATGATCCGCTGAGTAGCAGCTATCCCGAACATGGAGCCTCTGATCAAAATGCCTGCAGTTGCCTGCTCAAGCCCCACATGACATGAGTGTTCCCATCATGTATGAACTGTTCATCCTCTCTTTACACACAGAGTTAAACACCAATTCCATAGAAACAAAAGGACCCACAAGCTCGTGTTCAGCACAGTACTTTGTTGCTATGGAAACCAGTGCATCTGGAGGTATGTGGCCTTGTCAGTGTGTGCAGTTCAAGTGAAGAGTTCCTGCCTGTTTCTCACTATTCAGTGAGCGATTCAGAACAGAAGAGACCAGTGCATTGGGAAATCTTTTCTTCTCCCTGAAAGCCAGGAACAGTGCCTTGCTGAACATTTTAAGTACAGGACAAGGCAAAAGTACACTAAACTATAGGCCTCAATTGCCATCGTAACCAGAGCTATAGCGACAGCTGATTTAACAGCGACATTGCTGGTTTACGTAGAATTGCTTTTGTGAGAAGTTTGAACCACTGAAGTCCATTATGCTTGGCAAATGGATATTAGGCCCAAACTGCACATGAGGCTAGGGTCTGCGGTGCTAAAAAAAAAAGTGTTTAACTCTTTCCTTTTCTTTCCCTTCCTAGGGCTTAAACCAGTGTGTGTATGTGGGGGCGGGGGAGATACCCAATAAAGGAAACTGCTCGTGGGGAATAGACAGGCAACCTATTGTGCCAGTCTTGTTTTCCTCCCATGGTTTACAGCAACCTGAGTTTATATTAATTTTAAATACTTATATCCAAGTTTTCTCATCAGTATAGGATGCAAAACAGCTTACCTCATTCTCCTTCACTCTATCATAACAACAACCCTGTGAGGTAGGTTACACTGAGAATGACTGGTCCCATGATCATCCGATAAGCTTCCATGGCAGAGTGGAAATTCAAAGTTAGGTTTTCCAGAGCCCAGTCCTGGTATTTCCGATTAGGAAAATAATGTTTATGTCCATGAGGAGAGGCAATTTCCCCCTCCCCCAGTGCTGCAAGCCTAATCCATATCAGCCTCTCCCTAGTTACTTTTTTGCAGGTCAAATACATACCTGGAGATGTGAACACAGTACTCCACATGGCTTGGCTCTGGTGCTCCTGGAGACTGCCCTGGGAGGAAACTGGAGAAGCAAGGACAATTCCCAGTTGTTGGCTTCTACCCAGCAGCTGGATCCACTTTCTGAATGGCTGCTAGAAGATCCACAGGCCACCTGCTAGACCTTCTGCAGCAACAGTTATTCTGAATTATATGCTTGTGTATCCAGTGGCACCTTAATGAAATGCTGCCAAGTTGCAACAAACTTATGGCAACCCCTCAAAAGGTTTTCAAGGCAAGAGATGAGCAGAGGTAGCCTGCCTTTGCATCAGCAGCATCTACATCCTCATCTAGCAAGAACCATGTGATGCCAGAAGCCAGATGCATCCTTCACAGGTACACCTTTAAAACTGGAAGCGGCTCTTGTACCATCT
The DNA here is from genome assembly GCF_001447785.1 of Gekko japonicus. Classification (NCBI taxonomy): domain Eukaryota; kingdom Metazoa; phylum Chordata; class Lepidosauria; order Squamata; family Gekkonidae; genus Gekko; species Gekko japonicus. The sequence continues at coordinate 1,122,059 of NW_015162489.1, read as the reverse complement.
ACTATGCCTCTGGTATGAAGGGAATCATCCACAGTGATCTGGCAATTCAATTTCCTGAAGATACAAGCTGTCCAGGTAGGTTTGCCAGCTTCAGATTGGGAGATACCTGGAGATTTGGGAGGTGGAGCTTGAGGAGGATGAGGTTTGTGGCATAATCCCATTAAGTCCAGTTTCTCCAGGTGAACTGATCTCTGTGATCTGGAGATCAGTTGTAATAGCAGGAAGAACTCCAGTCACCACCTGGAGGTTGGCCACCCTATGTCCATGTAGCTCTGCTTGCATTTCTATATGTACTTGACATTGCAGCAGGGGTAGAGGTTTGTTTTTAACAAGCAGATCCAAGACCAGGCCCCTGGATGTCAATTGTCATACCTGACCAATGTATATATACTGTAGTCCTGGGATGGTGCCTGTTACCTCTAAGACTCCTTGTATCCCTTACACCAAGGTGGACCGTGGCATACCATAAACTGTCTGAGGACCAGACAGATACACAGTATAGTCAGTGTTACCTGCATGCCTTATGGTCACCAGAAATGTCCATTTGACAAAGAGACTGTAGAATTGCATAGGCCCAGAGAGCAGTAGTGCTGTCTGATATCAGAGCTTGTAACTAGGGAAAAGGGTAACTAGGAAACTCTCTGTGAAAGGATCTTCTGATAAGAAAAGGGGTGGAGAGAAGCAGCCCACAGGGTCAGCTTGCTGTATTAAGAGGCACACAATTCTTGGAGGAGTTGTGGCAGTCATGGATGCCAGAGCATGGCTACTCTGCATGCTGCTTCTGGGGCTGTGGGCCCACAGATCTCATCGTACAGGAGCTGTTTCCCTCCCTCAGGAAAGAGACTTGTCCCTAAGCGAAGCAACTCTGCCTCAGGAAAAGAGCCTTGAGATTGCTCAATACAATCCTGACATCCACCTCATCCGGAGTAAACCGAGCAACCAAGCAAGACCCTACAGCCTCTCTCTCTCTCCTGATGACTATCACTACTCCCCCAAACCCAAGCGTCTACGCACCCCTCGGCTGATGAAAATGCTGGGCTCGTCCTTTGACCCCTTCTGGATGTCTTTTGAGGACCCACGCAGTCGGAACACAAGTCTAGAGGAACTGGGCACCCTGAGTGAGGACCTGACAGAGCGTACAGCCCGACTTAAGAAGAAACTCCTTCAGGAAGCTCAAGGACTCGATCTTCTGGAGCTGCTGACTTCTGAGGATGGCATTCCTCACAACCAGAGCCAAGCTCTCAAACACCGCCTCCAACAGTGGCTCGTGGATAGTGCTACCTGCCACTTGACCTCTTCATGGGTGGACCTGGGACCCATCTTCTGGCCACGCTGGGTACGCCACACAGACTGCGACCCTACGCATGCAGGCTGCTCTTGGCCTCCCGGTATGACTTGCCAACATTCACAGGTCACTCACATCAAGCTCTTGGCGTGGCATTGTTGGGCAAGCAAGGAGGAAGCTGTGGTCCCTAGAAAGCCTCCACAGCAATGTGCCTGGAGGCAGATCCCTTATCCTGTGGTGGCTGCATGCAAGTGTTCTTGCCAATGAAAAGATAATGTGAGATAGTGCCAACTCTGGACTTTTTGCTGGCAGCCAGTGGAAATCTTCAGCTACAAACCTGGTCGCAGAGTGAAAGAACATTACCTTGCTATCTGAACTAGAGAGAAAATAGACCAAGAGATGATCAAAGTGATGCTCCCTGAAGATAGTGCCCTGGAGATATTTTTCTTTACAGCAAGGGGAGGAAAGTAAGCTTTGACATCACTGCCATATTGAGTGGAAGAATGCCAAGAGGAAATCATGCAGGGGAACCAGAGGTGCCATCATCTGTTGGGTTTACGTGCTTAAATAATTCAAGGTACTGGCTACCCCATACAACCCCCTTCATGGCCTTGGTTCCAGAACTGCCTATGCTCCACCACAACAGCTTCACTCATCTGAGCAGGGCCTTCTGGCAGGCGCCACCCTGCAAATGGGCAAAATCAACAACTGCATTCTCTGTTGTGGCCCGCACCTTATGGAATGGCCTGTCTGATGAGGTTAGGAAGGCTCCCACTTTTTTGCCTTTCTGTGAACTATGCAAAATTGAATTGTTCAGGAGGGTGGTGTTTTTTTTTTAAACAGAGGTAATATGGCTGTACTGTACTGTACTGAAATGGTTCAGAAAGATAGTATGGTAAAGGGATAGGGACTGTAGAATATATTACTGCATACTGTCTGTTGCTGTTAAGTATGCTCAGCCTAAGTACTTTCTGCATTGTATAGCATGTCATATTTAAATGCTTATGCTTTGTTTCAGCTCTGCTCCAGATTTCTGCAATCTGAACCCTATTACATTGTTTATTGGATGTCCCTGCAAGATGATTGTATTTGACTTGCACTGTACAATCCAACTTGAGTCTCAGTGAGAAAACTCCCCTGTAAATAACGTAAATAAATTTGACTGTAGAAGCTGAATGCTTAAGCTTTAGTATCTCAGAAGCAAACAACAAATTGAACTTGTTGTTGCTAAAGGGGGGAACCTCTTGTAACTGTAAAGAAATACATCAATTTATTAAGCGTTTTCAGATAATCTGTCTAGTCTCACATTTATCTGGGGCAAGAGCAACTGCCATGGAGTTGGGCGCACAGGGGTGCTATCTTGCTTGAATGCAACTGAGCCAAACAGGGGTTGAGAGATCTTGGCCACAATTCATCTGGAAGTTTGCCTACACAAGCCCCACTGGAGAAAATAATGGAAGAGGGTGAATAGGGCAGATACAAGGATGGGGGGAGATCTGTATTGGTCTGTGCTTGGTACTGGAGGGCCACTTCTTACAAGTTATGTTTTTCTATGTGTTTTCATTCAAAATAGTAGAAGGCACCCCACTTTTTCATAAATTCTAGACAACTAGAAAGGAGACACTCCTGGGGGGGGGGGGGTTATGGCTCAGTGTTAGAGCATCTGCTTGGCATGTAGAAGGTTCCAGGTTCAACCCCTAGCATTGCCAGTTAAAAGGATCAGGTAGTAGGTGATGTGAAAGATCTCTGGAGAGTCGCTGCCAGTCTGAATGGACAATATTAACTTTGATGGACCAAGGGTCTGATTCAGTATAAGGCAGCTTCAAGCAGCCTCAGGGAAGCTTACTAGATATAGCATGTGTCTGAGATGAATACCTTGCTATTCAAGTTATAAAAATCCACAAGTTTGCACCTCTTCTTAAGGATACATACAAGTAAATGTAGGAGGCAGATAAACAGACCTCTTTCTTACAGTGATAAGACCATTAGTATACTTTCTCAAAGCAGAATATTTTCCCACATTTCAGTATTTGGGGTATATTCACACTAACAGTTTATATTGGCTTAATAGTAACATGCTTTCCTCCAAAATGTGCAGGCACTGTAGTTCTAGGAACAGGTGTGTCAGAGAAAGCTTACATCTCAGCAAAAAAAACCCAACCCCAAATAGAGTTCCCAGGATTCTCTTGCATAAGCCAGGACTGTGGTATATAACTGATACAGGTTTGTAACTATGATTGAGACTCAGCAGACAAGAGCAGAGTTCGTCTGTCATCAACAGAGAGTCTGATCTAGGGTTGCCAGCTCCTGATTGCAAAATTCCTGGAGATCCAGAGGCAGTGCCCGGGGAGGGGAGGGAGCTCAGCAGGGATGTAGCCCCATACAGTCCACTCTCCAAAGCTGCCATTCCATGATTTGTAATTCCAGAAGAACTTCAGGCCCCACTCAGAGGTCGGCAACCCTAGTCTGAGCCAAGGCAAGGAACGGCAAAATGACCACCTGGCTGGTTATTTGGTAGGTTATCTCTTTAAGCAAGAGAGCTCCAGGAACAGAAAACAGGGAAGAAGTGACGTTTTAAGCATGCACAGGCAAGTGTATTTGAAATATAAATGATTGGTACCATAGCACTTTTGAAATGATGCATGCAGTGCTTTCTTGGTCTTATTTCTGTTTCTATTTTGGGCTGGTGGGGTGGACTGCAGCTGACAACTTAGAATTGAGGGCTTAACAGGAAGTCTAGTATGCTTTCTCAGACCCTACTGAAATGAACAAGTTTAGTCATTAAGAAAACAAGACTTGGTTCAGCTGAAAGCAACAGAACAAGGAGAGCAGAGATAAAATGCATAATAAAGAGTTTCAAGGCCCGGGGTGGTGGTGGTTTACAAGGCAGTTTAAGGACCACAGGTACACGCACAAACCATATTGTTTGTTCTCTGTATCTATAATACTGTGGCCCTTTTGATTTCCCAGTGTCTGTTTTGGTGTTGACAAAATCTGTAACATGGTATGGCATTTGGCTGCCAGAAAAAGAAATCGAGAAAAGGTGAAGACAACGCAAACTATTTAATAGCTCAAAGCATGTGTGGGGAGAGTAGACCAGAAAGGGAACTTTGGCCTGTGAAGGTTCGTTGTATTTGAGGTAGAGGACAACATCCAGGGATCATGGGAGAAGGAGAACCCAAACATCAGGACGTCCTCCTTTCTTTTAATGAGAAACGCCTACTTCATATCTGAGCTGAATTGCTGAGCTGCGGGTAGTTTTACGTTTGAATGTGTGTGAACTATACAAGTAATGGTTTCTGGAATGGCAAACTTAAGCCAAAAGACATAGACGCCTACCAAACTGAACACACATGACAGGAAGTCATATATCACATGACAGGAAGAACCCCCCCCCAGCCTTATTACTTCACTGTGGGGAGGGAAACTCAGCATGCACGGAACACTGGAGGAAAGTAGCAAGCAGGGCAAGACAATAGACGGACAAGGGAAAGTTTGTGTGTGCCTATGTGCAGTCACTGCTGAATCTGGCTGTGCTAAAAAGAATCCTTTCCACTGCTGAATTACCCCATTTTCCCTCAGCATGTAAAGTGAAGTTGGAAACAATCTCCTTGCTCTCCACATATGTGCCCTGGTAGCAGGTCTTCCGATTAATAGCCCCTTCCCCCAGCAACTCTGTAGATTCACTATGATCCAGTGGATGGGGCTCTCTAACCTGAGGGCCCTGAAACAGGGTTTGAAGTCCACGTACAGTGCAGGCAGTTTTCTGAGGTGGCTGAATTCAAAGCATGGCAGGATAATTGGGAACACGCTTAGACGGAATATAACGGCCCCTACCCCAAGTCTTCGAAACATCACCACCTGCTAAGATGCCACAATCACTCAATCCTTCACAGTCCATTTAGGGGCGAGGGGTGTAGCTGTGTAGAGAACACCATTGCTTCCCTTGTATACAAATACGGGGGGGGGGGGGGGAAGAATAATTATTTTTTCCTAGGGTAACAAAATAGCCCTGAAAAACCCAGCAAGAGGTATAGTCTGGGTCTAGAAAAAGTATTAAATAAGTTAACAAAAGTTCTTGATCTGGAAAAAGCTTGTAGTAGTTTTCTGTAATCTCTAAAATTGTACAAATTTGCACATATCTATGGTGTGACCCATCAGCTTTTGCAGGGACTTTAACAGGATCTTTGTAACTGAAATACTTATCCTTTCCTGCTATGTCTCTCTCTGCCATAAAGGGGGGAGAAGTGTACACAAGGGCAGCAAAGGGCAGTCTAG
>NW_015162489.1:1102824-1116445 GCF_001447785.1 Gekko japonicus | reverse complement strand
AAACAACATTCTTACCTCCTGTTTCTGACCCCAGGCTGAACTTACTGCTTACTAAATACAGAGGAACAAGAACGCACCATTCTTTGAGCATTCCCTAGCACCTTGCAAAACTGAACACCAAGGAACAGATTTTATAATCAACCCCTTGAGACAGCAGAGGGTGTGCATGTTCTCCCCTTTTGCCTTAAGGCAGCAATGCAACTGGATTGCTACAAATATGCCCTCTAGTGGGTTAAGGATAATCTTGCGATAAGGATCAAGTTTGAAAGGCAGTCTCTCAAGCTCCACAGCAACTATGTGGAATGTGGCCAAACAATGCTGAAATCAACAGGTAGTACTCATGATACCATGGCCAATGAAGCCTATGGCAAGAACGATACCAGATGAGAGGCTCTTCGCATCCATCCCCTCTCATTTTGACTGGGCGGGTAAGTATCCGTCTACAGGATATAGCAATGGAAGCCAAAGAGCTGTATCATGAGATGACACAGAGGAATGCTTTGCTTGTAATACTTACACACACACTGAAGCCATGTTTACAGCCAAGATCTGTAGTAGAACACAGTGCTGACTCGGGGCAGCGGGGGGGGGAATGTATATGCACCCTCTGAAGTAGTTTTACTCTGGGAAGTGGCAGCCAACTTAATGTGCAGATGGCAAAACTCTGCCATGCACACCTGTTACTCCAGTGGTCAACAGCCTTCCCACTTACAGTACCTATAGTACCAATGCTATAGCAGAAAGGAAGGGAATACTTCAGCATAGGGGCTGCCAGCTTTTAAATGGGTCCCTCTAGCTATCCTTTTAATATCAGTTTGATGCCCATTTCTGCATATTAGGGGATAGGACATTTCCCCCACTAGCCCATTGGGCAACCTTAGTCCAGCAGCAGCTGTTCAAATCTTAAGGCATGTTCACTTTGAAATGTTACCTTTTAAGTGTGCACCGTGACTCAGGAAATTAAGCTTTTTTGTCTTAATTTAGTCTTGCAACAGGGACAAAAATATCCATGTAAAGCCCTTAAATACATTTCTAGATTCCTGGAACTGTTGCTCAGTGACACCATATCTTCTCTGAGTCTTTTGAGTCTTCAAAACCTTAGAAGTTGCTTGCTTTTTTTTTTCTTTAAAGAAAGCAAACCGAGGTTCTCAGAATAGTGGATTTTCCATCCAATATCAAACTCCATGCTCATATAATGCAATTGTGGAATCCACTCATCCAAGAAGGCCGTCTTATGGAATCAACCATGGCAACCAGTGGGAACAACAGAGGAAGTTGGCAGGAGCAGGGGAAAGGAAAGAGGCAAAGACTTGGTAGGCCCCTGAGAAGATCAGTAAGTAACCCCTACTAAGAAGGTGAAACATGACTACTGAGCTCAGAAACTCCCCATCTTTCCAGCCAGCAGCTCCTAAAAGAAAGAAAATGTGGACTGTGTAGAACTGGATCAGGATATTGGCAGACAAGCCAATATTTAACAGACCCATAAAGCATGAACACAAGTTGCCAGCCACTGTGTTCGCCATTTCCTTCAGTGGCTGCTGCATGGCAGTGAAAGCCTCAAAACTGCCTTTATTATTATTCGGTCTTCCAGACATGGTCCTTCCTGAGTAGAGGTAGAATGCCTACACACTGAAGACAGGCATTTTTTTTAAAAAAGGGGCAGAGAGTAGTCTGATGCATCACTTCCCATAGTGTATGTACATTTCTCTTGTGCGGCCGACACATCAGGCTCAATGAGCTTTTGGAAATACTAGAGATGAAAATGAGGTAAGTGAACCCACATGAGCAGTGATCCCCATTTCAAACTGCCTTCTCTTCTGAGGAAAAAGAAAACAGTTTCCAGCCTTAGGGTTTGAAAGAAAAGCCTAGTATTCTCCAGCCATTCAGGGCAAGGCCCCATGTTTACGGCCCACTTCAATAAAGGTCTCCACACACCGATCAATATCTTCTTCACTGTGAACAGCTGAGATCTGTACACGAATGCGTGCCTTCCCCTTGGGCACTACAGGGTAGCTGAAGCCGATGACATAGATGCCTGTTTGATGAGAAAACAGAGGGAAGGATTCAGGCTAACAGAGGTGGTACAAGGCCCTAAATATCCCAAGGAAACCAGGGAAAGTATGAGGGGGAAAAGGAACCTGGAGGAAATGTGGGTGGCTTGAAGAAAGAGACAGAGGAGACCAAGAATGGGTAGCCACGTTCTGCCTCAAGAGAGGGGGCTCTGAAAAAACTTCACAACACTTAACACAGAGAGGGTCTTCTTTGCTATAGAAAGCAAGAGATGTTGACGGGAGTGATAGAACTCACTTTGACTCTTGATAAGACTACTTAAAAAGGAAGCTGATGATAGCTCTAGAGTCTACCCTGACTGACAGTGGTGGGCTTTAACAATCACTGCAGCAGTGTGACCCAGTAATGCTGGGGTGAGGGAAACACATTTGGAGAACCAGAACACATTTGGAGAGAAAAGGTAAATGGCAAGTTCAAATGAATACATGCAAAATGTGGGGACTAGGGAAAAGGCAAGACCAAATCATTACACAGCAATGTTTGGACTGCAAGCTTTTGACACTGTTCAATACTGCTGACAGAACACTGTTGAGAGGTATACCCCAGGATCCTTGCAAGGTCACAGAGGAAACTTGGCTGACACAGGGCAGCAAAATGTCTTCAGCCAGCTTCATATCAGGTCATGAAGAAAAGGAATACTTGGCCATATAAAACAAATTTAGAGTCCAATGGCACCTTAAGACCAACAAGTTTCTGCATAACTTAAAACATCATCATGTTACATGTAAATTTGCTGTTCAGCCTGTCTATAAGTTTGAACTCTAACTTCCATTCCAGTGTATTTGAAAAAGTGTGCGTGCACACGAAAACTCATATCTTGAATAAAATTTTGTTGGTCTTAAAAGGTGCCACTGGACTCTAAATTTGTTCTACTGCTGCAGACCAACACGGCTGACCACCTGGAACTTGGCCATATAGTGCGTCTCCATGGGCTGCCCATGTGAGGCCGCTTTCTACGGACAATGCTGCCCTCTACAGAGCTGTCAGGGGAAATGCCAGTTAGAAAATGGAACTTTAGCTTTGCTTGGGTTCAAATGGACTTGTGCTGACCTCAGACGAGATTAGAAAGAAAAGTGTCTACGTTGCTCCCATCAGCCAGTGGTAAGGTTGCAGCCTTTTACCTGGCAAGGCTCCCTGTGAATTTACAATTGCATGACAGCAGGTATTCAAAGAGATGAAGTATTACCCATCTCCACGCTTGCTTACCCATCTTATCTCTTGGTTCACAGGACTGCTTTTATGAATGGACAGGAGGGAAGGCATTCTGATGGAGCAACTCCTAAGCTGAAGGAGGAGCCAGGTGAGTTTTCCCCTGTCCCTGACTGAAGTTTTAGAACAGCCTCAGTCTGGCTGAGATGTGGCCTATTCTGTCAGCAAGACATCAAAGGCTACACAGTTACCTTTCTTCAGCATGTCATCAGCCATCAGTGAAGCTAGCCGGGCATCCCCCAACATCACAGGACAAATTGGGTGATTGTTTCCTGAAATGGTAAATCCAGCTGCAGCCATCTTGCTTCGGAACCTGAACGGGAAAGGAAAGTTTTCATCTCTCTCTTCAGAATCTCCTTCACCCAAAGATCACTGGCCAGACACACAGATCAGTACACAACAGTACTAGCTGTCTCTCTCCAATGTTGTGCAATGACAAGACTGTATTTTTCTGTGTTGCTTTGAAACTTCTACAAAATGATTTTATCTGTAGTACAAATTAAGCAAGCTAGCAAAATGTGGCTCACTTTTGTCCTGGATACATCATCATTTTCTCTTAAAACTGGCAAGAACCGAGATGGTGCGAGGTAATACATAGGACACATTTGAAATACCCAGGGTGTGAGAAGGGGAAAATGATGGTGAAGGAGAAGAAGAAGAAGAGTTGGATTTATACCCTGCCCTTCACTTGGGAGTCTCAGAGCAGCTTACAATCACCTTCCCTTCTTCTCCACACAACAGACACCCTGTGAGGTAGGTGGTGCTGAAAAAGCTCTGAGAGAATTGCTCGAGAGAAAAACTCTGAAAGAACTTTGACTGACCCAAGGTCACCCAGCTGGCCTCATGTGGAGGAGTGGGGAATCAAACCAGGTTCTCCAGATTAGAGTCCGTCGCTCTTAACCACCATACCGAGTTGGTTCTTGGGGGAAGGAAGAGTCTGTTATAGTTATCTGTCACTGACATTTGATAAACCAAGCCATGGATATCCAATGAGAGTTGGGTAGTGGGGAGGGTGGGCCTACACTCGTTTGTTGTAGGACCCAACTAGGATGTTAGACATCTGGGATTCTGCATGCTAGAAGCGGACTAACCACAGATAACTTAAAAACGGAGCATAAGAGAGCCATGAGGCCAACATGAGATCCTTGGAGAAAGAACAGGATGGATTAATTCCTCAGTTGTGGTGTAAAAATTAAGGCATTTTCAGAAGTGGCAAACCAGGGGATGAGAAGGAATGAAGGAAGCAACGGGGTGTATAAGGCTTCCCCTTGAAACTCTTCCACAGTAAGAGTTCCCTCCCCTCCCCCCCTCTCTCACCGTGTAGTCTTGGCAGCCATGGACTGTGCAATGGCATTGTTCTCCATAAGCAGATCCAGAGCTTTGGAAGCACAGCCCACAACAGCAGGAGGCAAGCTATTGGAGAAGAGGTAAGGGCGAGAACGCTGGCGCAGGAGGTCAATTAACGCTTTGGGGCCAGTTGTGTAGCCACCTGCAAAGAGAAGAAATTGTTACTAAACAAATCAGGTGCTACCACAAGGGAAACTGGATAGCAGGAGGCTTTGCTGTCCCAATCCCACCCCCCAAATTTCCTTTAGAAAGAGCTCAGAGGGTGGCCTTTTGCTCAATCGTTTGTGATGGAGAAGACAGTGGCTCCTCCTGGGACAGAGGTTATTATCAGCAGCTCATTCAGGGAGACTGTGTTTGTCTTCAAATGTTCCCCTCCACACACGCAATCGCACCCTACTGGGCTGCTGGGTTAATGGCATCATGGATGAGCAATGGGTTATGTTCAAAGACCACTGGTACACTCCAACTCTATAGTCTCAGTAACTGCCCCTGCTGCCATGACGTTTACTGAGTCTAATGTCCTCAGCTTGGACCAAAAATCTTGACAGGAGAGTCATTTTTGTTTTGTTTTTTAATTTGAAAAGGGTGGATAGTGATGCAAGGTAGAGTTGCTGGACATCGCTGGGTACTTTAATAAAACTCAAGGCTTTGTAAACAGAGAGACAGAACATCACTTGTTAGAAACTGCACCTGCTGCTCCCCCGAGTGCCTTCCCCAGGGTTGAGTTGATTATAGCGACTTGGTCCATCACACCCAAGAGCTCATCAGTGCCCCTGCAAGGAGAGAATTACCCTTATTAGCCTAGGCAGCTCAGGGCACTGCCTATTTTGTGCAACCTTGTTCTTTCCCAGGAAAAGCAGGAAGGAAAGTTTCAAGATCCCATTCCATCTAAATTGGTACAGGCAACTGTGATCCACTTACTTACAAGATTACAGCCAAAAGGAAAGAAAAAATGGGGAGGAGATTTACTGTTAAAATTAGACATTTTTGCCAGGACTCCTCTTTCCTTGTTAACATCATTAGAGATTCTACAAAAAGACCCAGTGTTAAAGAATTCTAGATAGGTTGCTGTGCTAGCCTGTAGCAGCAAAATAAAACAGAAGGCTAGTAGCACCTTCTGTTACATCCTCAAGATAACCACTAGACTTCTGCTTTATTCCCATGTTAACCGGAACAAAATCTTTTATTAATGCTTATTTAAATGTATAAGGCCCATTTTATTAAAGCCAGACTTTTGCGCCTTAGTTCAAGGTGACATAGCATCACGCAACATCATTAAATATTCTCATGCTGTTACACCATGGTTTAAATATCAGTGACAGAACACTGGGATAGCAGAACACAATGGAGTAGAACTCTCTTAACATTTTCCACACAGGTAAAGAGTGTAAAACATGGGGAAACTGTCAACCATATATCTAATTCTACACATGGCCCCAGAATGTGGATTAAAAATTCTGCATAGTGGAGTCAGGTACACAGAGGGGATTTGGAAGGTGCTGTTGGAGGGGAAAAAGGCCAGAAAACAAGGGGGAGCTGAAAAGGGGACAGGAGGAAGCAAAGGTGGGGGAGAAACTGGGGGCCAGCAGAAACCAGATGGGATTTCCCCCGTAAGTCTTCCATGTCCCCACTTGTACGAGACATAATTATAAAAAACATATGGAAGGTTCAGCTCCCAGAAAGTGTCCACTAGTTTCAATTATTTTCACGCCTGGGTTTCAGCAAGTGAGAGTTTGAGGGCATTGAGGGCATCTGACTGAAGAATGACAGGTGTAAATGTGTTGCTATTAAAAGATGGACTTGTTATTGTGTGCTATGGTGATATCAGGCAAAAAAAAATTTCCTGTACCGTATTCCCTGATTTTCAATGGCTTTCATTAGGAAACCCAACACAGAAGAATGTAGATATAACTTGAATTTTAACCCAGGTCAAAATACATAATGGTACTTTGTAAACCATCTTTTGGCCAAACTAGGACATTCTGATGGGAACACACTTGGGGTTTCCCTTCCTTAGTGGCTTGCAATATTGCCAGAGCTGCAGTACTGGAGTCTGTGGTCCAGCCAAAGGTAACAGTTTTTAGTATATGAAACAAGTAAATTAAAGTCTGTGCTGAGGTTTCCCTGAGGGATACTCTTTAGGCCATTCCAAAGTGTAGGGTTCTAGAAGTGAAATATGTTCATATGCAGCTATTTTGCTGGAACAGAGATCTATTTAGTCACCTTGGCTTCCTGCCTCTGAAGGAATGTTGTCCTTGCCCTTTCCAAAGATCTCTCTGTGTGTCAGCGGGAGAAGTCCAGGGGCATCAGTGAAACCTTTTCGAATCACCACAGTTTGGACTTCTGGGGTTTTTTTTGCCATTGCCAATGGAAAGGCCTCACCAAAGCAAGATCCAGAACTGCTGTCTAGGGCTTCTCTAAAGTATACCTGCACTCTTCACGCTTGCAACTGAGAAAGACCCCTGCGACTGCCACAGCGCTTCTGTGTGTTGGAGAGTGTTCTGGGACATGCTTGAATATGTATTCCAATCACGAGACTCCCAAAGTATGGTCTGAAGGTGTGTGACATAGCAACCTTGCTGAAGCTCAGCCGGTATGGAGGGGATACCTCCTAGGAGTCTACATATACTGTTATTGAGTTCCACTATGAGGAAAAGGCCTGATTTAAAAGTGATTAAAAAAAAAACTAAAGAAAAGGAAAAAAATAAAAGGCTTCAGTGAAGTTTGTTGGGCCTTGCCGAGCTAGCCTAGAATGCTGGTAACACACAACTATGCATTGCAGGTGAAGATTGCAATGGAAGTGGTTATTCAAGAAAAACTGTAATGGAAGATAAGCTTTGTCAGCAAGGAGCTCCAAAGTTTCCTAGAAACACAGTCTGAACCTCACTGACCTGCTCTACAAGTGGCAATAAACACATCAAAGACTTGGAATTCCTTTCTCACATACCACTCCTCATAAACAAAGAAGTAGAAAGGATATCACCATTCCACAAAGGACCCAGCCTCACAAACCACTATTGATTTTTTTAAACATCAAAGCAGGAGACAAAGTAGGACAATCAGATCTCATACCTTCCATTGGGCCCAAGGAATCCGGTGGCATGACATTCATCAACGAAAACAATGGCATTGTATTTCTGGGACAGGTTACAGATTTCCTTCAAGGGGGCAATGTCACCATCCATGGAGAAAGCACCATCAGTGGCCACCAACCTCAGGCGATATTTCTGGGAAGATGACCATGTGGCATATGAGCAAAAGCCTGTAATGCTAGAAAGCACTGCTTGTGATGGGGAATGGGAGGCAGACACTGACATGAAGAACCAGAACATCATATACAATCACAAAACTGTTGCATCTGCCAGAATCTGATGGATAACCTAGATTGGTGGTTTTCAAAGTTTTCTGTCATCTGGGAACCCTTTCTGCAGCAACACTGTTGCTGAGGAACCCCTGGGCATCTCCCATGGGATACTGGTGCACTGCAGAAGAGATTCCTGGAGCATACTCTATGCTGCACACACTGCTCATAAAGAACACTGCCCAGCCCTGTCTTACTGCCTGATGTGAACTGAAAATACAAGTCCCGTTCAGCAGTCCCCTGTGGACTGCACAACAAGGCAAGATGGAAATGATGGTCAATGTTGCCCAAGCTTCCCCAGCAGTCCCTTGTAATCTGTAAGCCCAAGTCCCTTCACATGAAGTGATGTTGTAATAGGTGAAGCAGCTCCAACTTACTTGTGCATCCTGCAGCTTGCTTTCTAGATCTTGCATGTCCATGTGCTTGTAGCGATATTTATTGGCCTTACAGAGCCGGATCCCATCAATGATGGAGGCATGATTCAGCTCATCAGAAAGAACGGCATCCTCTGGGGTCAGCAGGGCCTTGAGGTACCAAAATAAAAATTACAGCAAGCTCAGTAGCTTCCCATACAGCAGGTCACCAATTCAATCTCCTGCGCCCACAGTTAAAAGACGTCAAGCAGTAAAAGCAGGAAAGTCCTCTGCACCAGACACTGGAGAGCACGGCCACTCAGGAAAGACAGTGGGCACATGAAGCTGCCTCCTACTGAACCAGACCTTGGTCAATCAAGGTCCGTATTTTACCTTTTCAGTTGGAGATGCTGGGGATTCAACCTGGGACTTTCTGCATGGACAGCAGATGTCCTACTGTTGAGCCAAATTCCCCTTACCCAATGGTCAGCTCCTGGTGTGGGAGTGTCCTAGGCAATATGCATTTCAGTGCACCCCCCCCAACACATTGCAGGGGGTGGCTTGCTTGGTCCCTCCTCATTCAGGCATAAACAAGCAGAGGGCAAGTGGTGAACCGTGTAGTTTGCTATTCCCCAATGGCTTGCCCGAACACTAACCAAGGAACAAATGCAAGGATTAACATCAGCCACAGTGCTGGGAAGGAACAGAGGAGATCCTCCCGTTGAGTAGCAGCAATCAAACAGCAGCCAGTGAGAAAGAAAGAGCACCCTTTCCCTCTTTTTCCTCAATGCAAAGTTGCCATCCCTGCAGACCACAGTGGTGCACAGCACAGCATCATGGATGGGGAAGAAGGCCATGATCCTCCTGAGGGGATCCAATTCTGTTGCTGCCATCAAAGAAACAAGGCAGTTGGACAGTGTTTGTTGCTATGCTGCAACCATTTTTGGGCTGGCAGTACAGGCCCCCTAGGGATGTCAACCATGATAGCATCCCTGACTGAGTATAAGGCAGCTTCATATACAACACACTGTGCAAGCTGATGCAGCAGAAAGCCCTAGCTTGCAACCATTGGCCTGCAACCACAGGAGCTTCCAGGACGAATGCATTTACTTCCTGTTGACAGTGTATGAGATCACGATAATGAACATAAGAACTGTATGAGGACTTGAGTCACTTGAAAAGTACTTTAGATATATATCCAGATCTCATGTTCTATTTGGGGGCCCGGCACCAAGGTCTGCATGGCTAGGCTTCCTCTTCTTGTATTGCACACTGTGCATTTATGTACAATGAGACTTTTCCCTAAGGCATGCTCACACTTTTGATCTGAGGAGTGCTGTACTTTCCCTGTTGTCTTAACAATAAGGCTGGGAGTACAGGGAATGAGGGACTTAGTCAAGCTTCCCTGTGCCAGCCCCTTGTTTACACAAGCCATCTTCCACTAAAAGCCCAAGGGCTATTTGCATGGAACGCAGCAGCACTGAATCCCTGTGGTATACAAACAGCCTAGTCCTAGGAACGGTATTATATCTCGTGACTGACTTGCCAAAAGACGGAAGCTGCTATACATTCCTGCTTCCATTGCATTTGTGATGGTCACGTCAGTCAGCCCCAAGACAGATTGAATGGAGTTTGTTATTTCCTCCTTGGCCATGCACAATGCAAGATTTTGCCTCCACCTTTAGCTGACACTCATGTGAAACAGATTCTCCCTCAAAATAAGAGACAAGCACATGGCCACATTAAGTTGTACCTGCAGGTTCAGACTCAGCTAAATTCAGTGACTTCAGGGCTAGATCTGGCTATGTGAATACACTAGATAAGCAGCCAGACTTCTATTCCTGCTCCATCTGCTCCTGTCCTTCCGCTACTATGGATCAATTTCATCCTCCAAGGCAGCTGTTTTGCTAACAGGAAGAGTGCCTTTTTGACAGCAATTGGGCTTCCTTCCTCTCTCAAACTAGCTACCCCACAGACAAAAGATACTTTAGAATTTTGGAATTCCGAGTGGCCCCCATCAGTCCCCTATACACCAAGTGTCACAAACCTCAAAGATTCCAGCATTGGCATCAAAGCAGCTGGCATAGAGGATGGCATCTTCTCTCCGATGGAAATGAGCAATCTTCTCCTCCAGGTCCTTATGTATATTCTGCAGAGATGGAGAGCAGACAGAAAAAAATGAACACAAAATGCAGGCAGAAGACAAAATTGACAGTTGGCAGAATTATAAAAGAAAACCGTGTTTCTACTGATGTAATAGCATGTTCTGCATGTCATATTTAATACTTCTGCTTCGTTCAGACAGCAGCTCCATTTGCTTTTTAGATGTATGATCTTATGAATTGCATTGATTTACATTGTGTAATCCGCCTTGAGTCTCAGTGAGAAAGGTGGACTATAAATAAATTAATAATAATAATAATAATAATAATAATAATAATAATACCTCTCAAGCAACCTTGAGAGGGAAAACAGCTTTGAGATCCTAAGCCTCCTACTTCTTGAATTGGATCCTGGGCAAAATCTCTCTGTCACTGGCATGGAACCTCTTGCCTGACTTCCACTGCAACCCAAAATGTTGTTGCTGTGGGTACAGAGGACCCTCAGGAACAAAATGAGAGGCAAACCAAAGTCCTGCCATGCAGTGGGGGGAGATCAGCAAAAAAACAACAACAACAACCCTCTTCCATAAGAAGAATTTCCAGCAGATTCAACTCTGTGTCTACTGATGCTTCCAGGTCATTTGGGATGGTTCAGATACACTGATCCATATAAGCCACACTGTACCCATGTTCCGATCAAGCTGGTCACCAACACAAGTTTTCCATGAAGGGGAAATGGCAGACTCGGCATGCTTTGTGCACCCAGAGGAGGAGAAGTGCCATAATAATGCCACTGAAAACTGGCTATGGTTTCGTTATTTACTAAAATAATAGCAGATCTAGTCAAAAGACTTCCACTGTGGCAGTTACGGGGAAAGGTGAGCAGCATTCTAACATGTTTACACTGTAAATACAGTTACGTTAGAGGAAATGGAAGAGGTGGGGAAAGAGAACAGAAGCCCCGCCTGGCTCCATGTTCCTGCTCCACCTTACTTGTGTTCCACAGATGAAGCGGACGGAACTAAGGCCAGCTCCATATTTCTCCAGGGTATCCAGTCCAGCGTTGATCACTTCAGGGTGACTGGAGAGTCCAAGGTAATTATTAGCACAGAAATTGAGGATATCTGCAACAAATACAGAAAAAGGGGGGGGGGGGGGGAGAGAATCAGCAGGGAGAAGGGAGCAGTGGCTATAAGCCATTCGCTCCAGTAGGCTACTTGGTTCCTTTTAAACCCAGTTTGTCCCAGCATGATTGACACCAAAAAGGCATAAGATTTGTCCATAAGCCAAAGCCTTGAGGACAAAAAAAAAGGCAAGTTTGGCAACCCTCCTGGTATTTCTCCTATATACCAAAGAGACCACTGTATATTGTAATAAAACTGTTCATCAACTATAGCTGCATTTGGGCCCCTGAAATGGAGAAAGCAAGGAAGTAGTGGTCCGAACTTTTGACCCTCTGAAGGGTTCCAGTTTTTGTTGACTACTGTCTTTCCTGAAAAACATATTTCAAGATTACAGGAATAGAAAAGGACAGTAGAAGCTTTAGCATTAAACAACTGGAAGAGTGTTGAAAGAGAGGCTGATCTTAGCACCCGATGGAGAGGATGACAATTAACAGAGAAAGAATTTCCAATTCAGGTAATGCAAATAGGACAATTTTGAGATTATAAGCATTGGTTACCAAAGATCCATGCCTGAACCTGATAAACCAAGAAGCAAAAGCAATGCTACTACATGAACAGAACTAACTGGCAACTGTAGAACCTTCTACACACAAAGACTGTGAGGGCTTCTCCACCCATACGAGCATCCTGCCTTCAGCAAATCCTCTTCCAAACCCTGCTCTCCGTGCCACCGCCACCTGTTGAGGTGAGGTGTATGGCAACAAAGACAGGGCTTTTTCACTGGTTGCACTTTGTCTTTGGAATCCCTCACCACCCCACTCACGTGGCGCCTGCCTCACTGTCCTTTAGGCAACAGGCCAAAACATTAATTTTACCCTGACTGAAAAGCTGAATGGTTTCATCCTTTTAATTGTCTTATGGTCTGATTCTATCTTGATAACTGTTTTACAGATGTTAATATAGGCTGATTAAGTATTGTTTTATGCCAGTTTAATATTATTAATTTTCAATGTTGGGTCTTCTTTTGTTTGTTTTTTGTTTTTTACAGTTTTACTGTTAGGTTTTCACTTTTTGAGCTGCTTCAAACAGATCTTCAGAGAGACAGCAAAATAAAAACAGGTAAGATGGAACTTTTCTTGGATAAGCCAAGCGGACTCTTGTAGGAGTGGATTACAAAGGTAAAGGTTTTCCGAAAGCCAGTCAAATCCGACTCTAGGAGGTGGTGCTCATCTTGGTTTCCAAGCTGAAGAGCCAGCACTGTCCGAAGACTCCTCTGTGGTCATGTGGCCGGCATGACTAAATGTCAGGCGCACAGAACGCTGTTACTGTCCCACCGAAGCGGTACCTACTTGCAATTTCTTGCTTTCGTACTGAAAGCTCTCCCATCTGCTCTGACTAGTACTGGCAGGTCTGGTGGGCTAAGCCAGTTTACTCTAGTGTGGAATGAAGGAGCTGTGCCTGGAAGAGAGACTGAGATAAATCCCTAGAGCAGCTCCTGGCCAGTTAGGTTTTTGCTGAGCTACCTTGAACACC
The DNA here is from genome assembly GCF_001447785.1 of Gekko japonicus. NCBI lineage: Eukaryota > Metazoa > Chordata > Lepidosauria > Squamata > Gekkonidae > Gekko > Gekko japonicus. The sequence continues at coordinate 1,103,346 of NW_015162489.1, read as the reverse complement.
ACTTCCTTCAGCCCTACGGGGTTTGGGTGGAAGGAAACATGCCTGCATTTTTCAGCCTTTTACATGGCGGCATATGAATCCCACATAACATCCTTTCTCACTATTAAGAACATAAGAACATAAGAGATGCCAATGTTGGATCAGGCCAAAGGCCCATCCAGTCCAACACTCTGTATCCCACAGTGGCCAGAAATACCAGTGCCATCAGGAGGTCCACCAGTGGGGCCAGGACATTAGAAGCCCTCCCACTGTTGACCCCCCCCCCCAAGCACCAAGATGACAGAGCATCACTTGCCCCAGAGTCCCTATCTATATCTTGTGGCTAATAGCCACTGACAAGGGGGGACCCGCGATGCTCGCGGGGGGGGGGAGGCAGAGGAGGAAGCAGCAGGAGGAGGGAAGTACCCCCCCCATCCTGCTGGTTCCCCCCTGTCCTCCAACCCCCTCCATCTCCTTCCCCACTCCTCTTCCCCCCCCACCCAGCTCCTCTTCCCCCCCCACCTCGCTGTTTCCCTCCCCCCT
>NW_015162489.1:1057405-1101778 GCF_001447785.1 Gekko japonicus | reverse complement strand
GGCGGCAGCGGGGAGGCCCGGCTTCCTCCCCCCACCGCCGCCTGCCAGCCCGCCGGCTGGCTCCGAGGCGGCGGCGGCGGCGTTGCAGAGCGTCTCCTGCGCATGCGCAGGAGACGCTCTTGCACTTTCGGGGGGATTTAAACATCCCCCCGAATTTTTTTTTAACTTTTTGCATTTTTGTGCACACGTGGGGACTGGCCCACGTGTGCACAAACCTCCCCCTCCCCCCCACCTGCCCCCTCCGTGCTGATTTAGCGATCCGCACGGAGGGGGCAAGTTGGCTATTAGATATATAGATGGATCTCTGCTCCATATGCTTATCTAATTCCCTTTTGAAGCCGTCCATGCTTGTAGCCGCCACCACTTCCTGTGGCAGTGAATTCCAAGTGTTAATCACTCTTTGGGTGAAGAAGTACTTCCTTTTATCCGTTCTAACCCGACCGCTCAGCAATTTCATGGAGTGCCCACGGGTTCTTGTATTGTGAGAAAGGGAGAAAAGTACCTCTTTCTCTACCTGCTCTTTCTCATGCATAATCTTATAAACCTCAATCATGTCACCCCTCAGTCGTCGTTTCTCCAAGCTAAAGAGCCCTAAGCGCCTTAACTATTAAGAAGGGACAGTCAAATAGCAATGCTGATTTCTACCCAAAAAGAAACCAATCTTTCTACTGGCCCCAAATTCCAGGTTTGTCACAGAGATTCCAGACCACATGTGTAGATGTTAAACAAACAAACAAACAAACAAAAAGTGGACATGCTTGAGGGGTTCTAGTTAGCTGGCAGATGAAGGAAGATCAACAAAAGCCTCAACATCAACAAGCAGAAGGGTTAAAATAGACATACTAAAAACCACTGAGCACAAGGCCAGAAATATAGAAATACAAGCAGGGGACCTACAAGGACTTGCAGGGAAATTAAATTTCTCCCTTTCCCTGCTATTTTCTCTGTCCCTTCCTTCCCTGAATGCCTCCCTTTCCCCTACTTCCTTCTCTCCTTCCCAAACACCAGCCAACCTACCTTTATCTGCCATCTTGCCTTCAGTTGTCCTGCCTTCCCTCCCCATGGCAGCCTCTACCCAGGAAATCTATGGGTGAGTTAAGCAGCTTTAGCCAGTGGGGCAGGTCCAGCTGTGCTGTGGAGAACCCGCAAGGCCTTGCAGGGGCACCTCAGTTTCCCCTTCCCACACTATTTCCACTTTTCCTCTCCCTGGCAGCCCCATATCCTCACCTTTTCCTGCTTTTTTTCTCTTTTCTACTCACTACTCTTGTTATCTGACCCCTATCTTCAGCTACGTTTCATTTATTTGTTTCATTTATACCCCTTTCGCCACAATGGGGACCCAAAGCAGCTCACATCATTCTCCTGCCTTCCATTTTATCACAGCAACAACACTGACATATGTTAGGGTGAGGGGGTATGATTGGCCCATGGTCATGCGCCAAGCGTCCACAGCAGAATGGGGATTTGAACGTGCGTCTCCCAGATTCTAGTCTGAAACACTAAACACTACAACACAATGGCTTTCACGGGGTGTCTGCCGTTGAACAGAAGCAAGTAGCTGGGCCTGGGTGAATCATGCAAGTCAGGCGCTAGCAAGTCACGCAGTGGTTGCTGCTGGTGGCTTGTTGAGTCCTCTCTCAAAAGCCAAAACAGCCCTGGAAAGGGCCCTGCCTTTTACTAATATAAATCAAGTCTGAAGACTGGCAATACTATTGTGCTTGCTTACCCGTGTAACTCCACTGAAGTGGCATTCATTTCTTAAAGCCCCCCCACCCCCGATTCTTCTGCAAACCTGGGGCATTTTTCAGGTTTGAAGAAAGATCTGTCTTGCCTGTTCATGTCTCTAGTCTCTGGATCTAAGTGTCCATAGAGTTAGCCATGTTGAGACTTTATTTCCTCTGTAGCTAAAGGCAACTCTGTTCAACAACACTACGCTTCTATTGGTTTCAAGATGATAAAATAATTATGGCTATGGTTGTGTTGCTGGAGTTACTATTATTTACTTAGTTCATTTCTATCCTGCCCTCCCCCTTGGGGGAGATGGCCCCAAAATGGCTTACTTAATTCTCTTCTCCTCATTTTTACCTTACAACAACCCTGTAAGGTAGGTTACACTATGTGAGTTGCTGAGTGACCTTGGGTCAATTACCATGGTAGAGCAGGGATTCAGACCTTCTAACCACTACACAACACCACCTCTACAGAGATGAGATCATCTCTTTGTATTAAAACCACAGGCAAAGGAGCAGCTGTTGGATGAAACAACAATTTAAAAAATGGCAGAGCCTATAACCCCTTTTAAAAATCACTTTCCTACTGAATATTTTGTTTAAAAACATATTTTGCTTATTAAACAATACAGGAATTTCAGATTAGTAATATAAAATGTAAAAGAAATAACAGTTTGAAGCTTGCAGTCCAAATTATTCACCGTTGCTTCTTCAGACCTTGACAGAATATTAGACAACAGTAAAAACCTAGTAGCAAATATTTTCTAATAAAAGACAATGCAAAGTATTTCAATAGCGGGAGAAACTCAGCAAAAGGCAAAATGTGCAAGGTGTTTATGATTACAGATGTATATTATGCATCTCACCATTTATATTCACCCCCAGGTAATGACTGGCATATGCATACTGTGACAAATTCAACAACTCATGACTATGTAAGCTCTCCCCACTGCCTCCTTTTAATATTAGTGCCTTTCTTCAACGTTAGTCTTGGCCTGGCTTTAAAAAAATGGCACAACTTTACTAATAATCATGCTGAATAACTTTGGTTTTTACCATATGGCACAATTATTTGAAGTAATTTCTATATATCCTCCCCTTACTAAGGAGCTTGTGCCCACATAGCATAGGTGTTTCATAAGAGCAGCTGTGTCCTATTTTGTAACTCTCTTAAGCACGCAGAGATAGGTTCAGGGATGTTTGCTTACCCATGAAAGCAGTTTCACCTGTTGTAGCACTGTACACTCAGCAATCAGATTTGCAAACAGAGATGGCGTCTTTGAAGGTATACTTTCCCATTCATTAGGGCTATGGTACATCATCTTGCTTAGCAAAAGACTCATTCGACAACTTTATAGTACTTTCTTCAGATCCTCTAGGGCTGACACAATTTTGTTCCCTAGCAGGGTACCTGTGCCTTTCACAGCTACATGACAGGCAAACATTCAGCAGACGCACAGCTTTTAATTTCTGCAGAAACCTTATTTTCAGAGACTTTGCCAATCAGTCCTCTGCACCACTGAATAAAACAGGACACGAGGGGCCCCTTTACAACTAACAAAATTGATCTCAGCATAAGCTTTCATAAACCTCAGCTCACTCACTTCATCGGAAGCACGAAAGCAGCTAAACAGAAGTATGTATACACAAAATAAGAGGAAGGCCCTGACCTCAATGGCCCAGGCTAGCCTGATCTCAGAAGCTAAGCAGGACTCGCCCTGGTTTATAGCTGAGAAGACACCAAGGTAGTCCAAAGTCTCTACACCGAGGCAGGCAGCAGCAAACCACCTCTAAACAGCTCTTGCTTTGAAAACCTACAGGGTCACCCTAAGTCAGCTGTGAATGGAGGACACTTTCCTAGGGATGCCAGCCTCCAGGTGGGACCTGGGGTCCCCCCAGAATTAGGCTCATCTCCAGACTGCAGAGATCAGCTCCCCTGGAGAAAGTGTGTGCTTTGGAGGGTGGACTCTATGGCATTGTAACCTACTGAGGTCCCTGTCCTCTCCACGTTCCTTCCCCAAGTCTCCAGAAGTTTCCCAACCTGTATCTGGCAACCTTACCCTCCCCACCTCACCGGTAGTCAGAAGGGACCTGGCAACCCTACGCCAGGAAGGCGGCAGTGGGCAAATATTACGTTGTTGCTGTTCAGTCGCACAGTCGAATCAGAGTGCCTGGGAACTGCTCCCAACTTTTGATATACAAAGCAACACAAAACAGATCTATGGCAGAGTAAAGCATGACATGCAGATGCCAGACCAATATAGAGGTGTAGCTAAACTAACTGATCGGTGCCTTTGCGCACCTCAACGCGGCCCCCCACCCCATCCAATCAGTTTCCACCCCATCCCCGAGCCCTGCCCCAACCACCTCCTCGGCTGCCTTCCACATGAATATGCGGCCCTTGCTTCGATGTGATCACCCTCTCGCTCTTCCACGTCCCGGCCCCTCGGATGCCTTCAAGCTCTCCCTCCAGCACGTCCTTGAGCTGGGCTAAAGCAGACTGCGCCCTGAAAGGGCTGCAGGGGCCCAGAGAAAGCGGGGATCTCAGAAGCTGGCGGCACCACATCCCCCCGACTCGGAAGAGTTCGCGCTCCGCAAAGGGAAGCGAGAAAGAGAAGGAGGGAGGATACAGCCATGTGAAAGGCGGGGTGAGCTGAAGCTGCCAATCAGGAAGCTAAGGGTGGCTATGAAAGCGGAATGGCTTAGAAAGAGGGTGTATTTAAAGAGGCAGACTTCCTCGTCGAAAATACACTTTGCGGGGGTTTTTTTAAGGGGGGGGGGGGAAGCTTGAACAGAACAGAGGCAGCTAACTGCATACCCCTATGCGTGTCTCCTCTGTTGCATTAGGTTTACTCCAACCGAGCAAGCGTGCCTAGGATTAGAACCTTAAAGGCAAATCCTAACCATGTTTACTTAAATGGGGGTCCCATTTTATTAAATTGGGCTTACTCCGTCCAGATGTTAGGATTGCAACTGCAGTCCTAAAAACACTTTCCTAGGAGTAAACCCTATTTAATATACCTTAGTACTGGAGTTTGAATAAACAAGCCTAGAGGCTCAGGTGCGTTGACAAAGCAGACTGTGATTCATGGGATCTCACAATTAAAATATGCAAGGCCAGAAAACGGGCATACCTGTCTTCTGCCGTACTTCTAGCTGAATGATGGATGGACTGGATAGATGAATGGGGGAAAGGGGGATTTCCACATTAGAAACGCAGGCTTCTATTACTCCTTTATCGGGCCTATTTATAGTCTATAGGAATTACCATCCCAAATGTGAATTAAGTATATTACTATTTTCCAGTGCAGAAACGTTTGCCAGCATATAATGATCATCTTCCTAAAGTAAATAACTACTTCTTGCCCCTTATCCCCTCGTTAAACATCAAGCCATACACATGGTCATGGTAGCTAAATGTTGTTTAGATGACAGTGATCTTAAGAAAACTGCTCCTGAGCCAGAGGGAATTTGAGGTGAGCTGAGATGAGTGGTGCTGAGTTGCCAGGCCTCACAGATATTTTTTCATCAGTTGTCTTTTCTTTGAAGGCCACGTTCTTTAAATGGAAGTTGTGATGTCTTAAGTTTTAAAAACCTGCTATCTTTGCGTCTGTGCTTTTAAGCGCTTAGATGGGACAAGTTGGTGTTTGTTGTGTATGCATAGAGAGTGTACATGTGCTTGGGCTCGCACGTGGTCAGGAGCACAAGCGCAGCTTCAGGTTCCAACACAATAGCGGGCAAGGATCCTAGGACAGATCTGTCGGCCACCTCGAATCCAGCACCCGACCTATGGAGATTAGTCACCTTGTAAATAGCCTATCACAGGTGGTGGTGTGTGTGTGTGTGGGGGGGGGGGGGTTTGGGAGATACAAGCAGGGCTTTGGCCCTGGAAGTTTGTCTTGTGTTTTGCCAATAAACTATGAGCTGATCACTTACACGCATCTGAACCCAGTATATTATAGTGTTCCTGGTGGGAAATGTTCCTACTGGACCCACCTTGGCTAAAGGCTGGTGGGAAATCTTCCTGTGGCAATCCTATATAGTCAGAAACCATCAGGAAACTTATGGACAGAAGATCTAAAGACCTATTTAGATTTGTCTGAAAAAAATTCAAAGTACAGCATAAAAATTATAAAATAGTCTTGGGTAGGGTTACCAGCTCTGGGTTGGAAAACACCTGGAGATTTTGAGTGTGGAGCCCAGGGAAGGTGGGGTTTGTGGAGGGGAGGGACCTCAGCAGGGTATACTGCCACAGAGTCCACCCTCCAAAGCAGCCATTTCCTCCAAGGGAACTGATCTTGGTCTCCTGAAGATCAGCTGTCATAGGGAGAGATTTCCAAATGCCACTTGGGGGTTGGCATCCCTAGTCTTGGGACACCTTAAAACCTAAGTGCTTTATTGCGAGGTAAACTTTCGTGGACTAGCGAATATCTGAATAAATCTGTAGTCTTTAAAACACCACAAGATTATAATTTTGGTTGGTTTGCGCTCTGTGTGTGCGTGTGTGTAATAGATTTTGAAACTTCTTGGTATACTCATTAAGGATGTGAACATGGATGTTATGTGCTAAGCCTGAACTGTACTTACCAACAGACATAGCTTGGGGATGCATAACAATAGCTGGCTAGGATCCTAGAATGGACCAGTGGGGAAACAAGGAACTAGAGTAAACCAACCTCCGTCGACCAGCCCTCAACTGCGGGTTCCCAGATCTCAAGGACACCCTCCTCAACCAGTTTATCATGGGCATCCAAGAGCAGAAACTGCGCCACAAACTCATTGGCCACAAGAAGCTCATCCTGGAGAAGACGCTACGCGAGGCCACTGCATTCAAGAAGTCTCAGCGTGCCCGCCAGACTCACTCTGCGCACCAGGCCTCTGCTCACTCGGCATTGGAAGCCTCAGACGAGGAAGAAACGCATCAGGTTCATTGCCCAGCACACCGCGACTTGCAACCCACTGCCGCCGCCACCCACCCCGTGAAGACCGTTGGACCGGCTCCTTGCGCCAGCTGCGGAGATGACCACAAGTGGTTCTCCTGCTGTTTCCGTGATACGACCTGTAGGACCTGCGGCAAGACTGTTTGGTGTAGTGGTTAAGTGCACGAACTCTAATCTGGGAGAACCAGGTTTGATTCCCCACTCCTCCACTTGCACCTGCTGATGTGACCTTGGGTCAGTCACAAGCTCTGGCACAGCTGTCCTTGAAAAAGAGCAGTTTGTGTCAGAGTTCTCTCAGCCCCACCCACCTCACAGGGTGTCTGTCGTGGGGAGGGGAAGGGAAAGGTGTTTGTAAGCCGCTCTGAGACTCCAAGTGAAGGGCGGGGTATAAATCCAATCTCTTCTTCTTCTTCTTCTTCTTCATCGCTCGCGCCTGTCACTCCAAAGGCACCTGGAGACGCCCGACCGCCCACCAGGAATCAGCAGTTACACACAACCGCCGTCCACCAACATCAGGTACTGAACTTGCCCCGGAATGCCCCCGATAAAATTGAAGTAACTGTGTTGATTGAGGGAAGACCTTGCGAGATGGAACTGGACACTGGGTTCTCCATCTCCATCATCTTGGAAGAGACTCTATAGAGGCTCTGCCCACAGGGGGGTCCCCGCCTTAGACCCGCTGGCTTCATCCTCAGGGACTTCCAGAAGAACGAGGTGGCCATCAAAGGGTGGGGCAAATTTCATGTCCAATACAAGAACTTTAAGGGACTGTTGGACTTGTTGGTGGTGGAGGGGCTGCTCACCAGTTAACTGGGATTGTCGCGGTTCGCGCCCTTGGGTTTCGGAGCGACGGGTGCACCACATGTGGGTCTTGAACTTCAATAATGTGTGCGACGAGTTCCTTGCTGTCTTTGATGGAACTCTTGGTTGTTACACCAGCCCACCAGTCTCCCTACAGCTTAACCCGGCAGTGCGGCCCATCCGAATGAAGGCCAGGCGAGTCCTGTTTGCCCTTAAGGCCAAGATTGATGGGGAGCTGGATTGACTCAAGGGGTTTTGGAGCCCGTGTCACACACCCTCTGGGAGACCCCAATTGTGTCTCCAGTGAAGCCCAATTATGTAATCCCCAAATAGTTTTTGAAACATTTTAAAACCTTATAATAGTAAAGCAGCAACATTCCAAAGCGTTGCACCAGTACTTCATCATGTGACCTCATATGCTCAGTTTCAGTGCAGTCTATTGCTAGCCTTAGGGAACATAACACTATAACATTGAGAATACCTTCAGGTGGGTAGCAATGCTGGTTTTCAGTAGAAGAGCAAGAGTCAAGTCCAGTAGCACCAAGACCAACAAGATTTCCAGAATATAAGCTGAGAAGAGTCAAAGCTAAGGTTGCCAGCCTCCAGGTGGGGCCTGGAGATCTCCCGCTTTTACAACTGATCTCCAGCTGACAGAGTTCAGCTCCCCTGGAGAAAATGGCTGCTTTGAGGGGTGGACTGTATGGCATTGTACCATGCTGAGGCCCCTCCCCTCCCCAAACCCCACCCTCTCCTGGCTCCACCCCCTAAGTCTCCAGGTATTTTCCAACCCAAACCTGGCAAACCCTAGTCAAAGCTCCCTTCGTCAGACTCTCAAAATCTTATACTCTGGGAATCTTGTTGGTCTTTGAGTTGCTACTGGACTTGCTCTTCTACTGAAAACCAGCATTGCTACCCACCTGGAATTATTCAGCGTGATGTAGTGGTTAAGAGCGGTGGACTGTAATCTGGAGAACCGGGTTTGATCCCAACTCCTCCACTAGCAGCCAGCTGGGTGACCTTGGGTCAGTCACAATTCTCTCAGAGCTGTTCTCTCAAGGGCAGTCCTCAAAAGAGCTCTCTCAGCCCCACCTACCTCACCGAGTGTCTGTTGTGGGGAGAGGAAGGAAAGGCGATTGCAAGGCGCACTGAGACTCCAAGTGAAGGGCAGGGTATAAATCCAATTCTTCTCCTCCTCCTCTTCCTGCTCTAACATTGCCAGTGTGATAGATTTTGCTCTTTGATGCAGAATTCTCTGTAACATGGAAGATTGCACTTATCAGTGCAATTGTTTTGAACCAGCCACAGGTCAATGAAAATCTTTCAGAGAAAGATAGCACTTTCAATACAATACATAAGAACCCTTCACAATATCTACACGCTTACATTAATTGGTCAATTATTCAACACAGAGAATAGCTGTGTTTCAGCAACATTTATCATTCTCCCATATTAAGTAAAGTTTGTCAAGGAAAAAACCCCACAGCTGTTCTCTGTTACCTAATATTTACCCGACCCTCCTTTCTCACTGTAGCTCAACCTTTATCCCCCCCCCCCAACTTTACTGATATAAATGCTGGCAGGAGAAGGTAGGAGTGGCTGCAGACTGCCCAATGATTGGAGCATGTCCCCCAGAGACATCACATTCCAAAGGGACAGCTGTGTTAGTCTGTTAACAGCAAAACATAAAAAGACTTCTGGTGACATTTTAAGGACTAGCAGATTCATTGTGGCAGAAGTTTTTGTGGACTAGAGGCTGCTTCATCAGATACATAACGTGAGTTGGCAAATGCATGCGTTCATGTGCACGCACACACACACACACAGAGCTTGAGTGAAAAATGTAAACAAAAGGGAATGAGATGAACACACAAAGCTGCTCTATGTGAAATCAGTCCGTTGGACCGTCTGCCTCAGTCCTGTTCATTCTAATGGGAAATTGCTCTCAGATAGGAGTCTCTTATAACTGATTTTTAAACTGGAAACACCAAGAATTTAATCTGAGACCCTCTGCATGTTAGGCAAGTACTTTAGCACCTAGTGACAGCCCTTTCACAGTGTTTCTGCAGCCCAAACACTGGTTGTTGAAAGTCCAAGCCCAGATGAGCTCAAGCTAAGCAATAGTCATATACATATTTGCCAAATGCATACATCTGCTGATTTAGGCTGTAGCCAAAATCTGTAACCTGTGGCTCAGGAGTCAGTGAGGCTCAGTATGAAACCAAATATGGCCCTTTAAAAAAGAAAACTAAACCTTTAAGTTAAGGTATATGGTGGGGTGCTGGTGGGATGCTAGAAAAACCAGCAGATTAATAGAATGTCCCCAAAAGATTTTATGGGGCTAAAGGGCTTCTTAGAGGTGCTTTGAAGAAGAACACACTGTCCACTGAAAACCAACTCATGGAGACCCAGCCATGGGCAGTTCAAGGCAAGAGATGAGCAGAGGTAGTTTGTAATCTCCTTCCTCTGTATAGCAACTCCAGTCTTCCTTGAATACATGAACACATGAAACTGCCTTATACTGAATCAGACCCTTGGTCCATCAAAGTCAGTATTGTCTACTCAGACTGGTAGCAGCTCTCCAGGGTCTCAGTCTGAGGTCTTTCACATCATCTACTGCCAGATCTTTTAACTGGAGATTGGGGGGGGGGGGGTTTGAATCTGGGACCTTCTATATGTCAAGCAGATGCTCTACCACTGAGCCACAGCCCCTTCCTAGAAGAAGAAAAAGAAGAAGAGGAGGAGGAGGAGGAGATTGGATTTATACTCCACCCTTCACTACCTGAAGGACTCCCAGAGTGGCTTACAAACTCCTTTCCCTTCCCCTCCCTACAACAGACTCCCTGTGAGATAGGTTTGTCTGAGAGAGCTCTTCCGGGGAGTGCTCTTGAGAGAACAGCTCTGAGAGAACTTGTAACTGATCCAAGGTCAAACCAGCAGCTGTATGTGGCAGCGTGGGGAATCAAACCCGGTTCTCCTGGAGTCCATCCAAGTATTACCTGTGGCTGAGCCCTGCTTAGCTTCCAAATCCTGATGAGCTCAAGCTAAACTGGACTATTAGGGCTGGGAGAGTTGCTTAACAGAATGAGAAATGATAGAATTGTACAGTTGCCTTGTACAAACTGTGCGCTGATTTATGCCAATGTACTAAAGCAGGGGCGTCAAACATGCGGCCCGAGGGCCAAATCAGCCCCCCCCCCCGAGGGCTTCTATCAGGCCCGCAGTGGAACTGGCTGTCTTCTGCTTCTTCCAGTTCTGCTGCTGCTGCATTATTGTAGGTTTGCAGCTTACAGATACACACCTGAACAGCATACTCAAGATTGCAACAGCACAGACATTTTGATGCAATAATTCAGAGCAAGAGGTGTCAGTTATCAAACACTGTTAAATAAACAAAATATTGTAAAGGTGCTAATGTTTTAAGTAAAAACCCTTTGTGTTTGTGTCCTTTATAAAATTTATATCTCCGCTACCTGGCATTACATTTTATGACACACATGGCCTGGCCCAACAAGGTCTCATTTATGTCAGTTCCGGCTCTCATAACAAATGAGTTCGACACCCCTGTGCTAAACCAACCATGCAGGGTGCTTCTCTGTCTAGTTGTAATTAATTGTGAGAGTTTGTGTGTGTCACTTCCTATTAAAGGACTTTCATCAACCTGTGTTTGGGCTGCAGAAACTTTATAGATTATTAATCAGCATGTCAATTATCAGTTAAGATCAGTAAATGTATAGTTTCAATTTATGCAGATAGACTTTCTTGATCTTTTGCTTTGAATTTTGACATTTGTTGTTGTTCAGTCACACAGTCGAGTCTGACTCTTCGTGACCCCATGGACCACATCACGCCAGGCCCTCCTGTCTTCCGTTGTCCTTCGGAGTTTGCTTAATTTTATGTTTGTTGCCTTGATAACACTGTTTAACCATCTCATCCTTTGCCATCCCCATCTTCTTTGACCTTCAATCTTTCCCAGCATCAGGATCTTATCCAGTGAGTGCTCCCTTCTCATTTGGGGACCAAAGTATTTGAGCTTCAGCTTCAGTATCTGGCCTTCCAGGGAACAGTCAGGGTTGATTTCTTTTAGGATTGACTGATTTGATCTTCTTGCAGTCCAGGGACTCTCAAGAGTCTTCTCCAGCACCATAATTCAAAAGAATCTATTCTTTGGCGCTTGGCCTTTTGACATACTTTGGCTTTTACTTATAAAAGTCTGCTAACCCCTGCTCAGATGGCACTTTAAATTCATCGGTCCTTAAGAATCCTACAAGAGTCTTTTTGCTTTCCCCCCAAGAGCCATGAACCTGGCTTCAATCAAATATAAGGTAGAAAAGTATAAAGCAGCAACTTCCCCCTTTGTTCTACTACCCAGTACAATTAAACCCTAAAGGGAACTTTGGAGGTGCTTCTTACCTTAATAGGTTCATAATATTTTCTTGTCTGCATTCACACACATTATTTACATTGCTGTAATCTGTCTGATAGATTACAGCAATGTAAATAACAAATGTGTGAATGAGGAATATATTATGAACCTATTAAGGTAAGAAAAGGAGTACGACAAGGATGTATATTGTCACCCTGCTTATTTAATTCATATGCAGAGTACATAATGCGAAATGCCGGCCTGGATGAATCACACGCCGGAATTAAGATTGCCAGGAAAAACATCAACAACCTCAGATATGCAGATGATACCACTCTAATGACAAAAAGTAAAGAGGACCTAAGGAGCCTCTTGTTCATGGTGAAAGAGGAGAGTGCAAAAGTTGGCTTGAAACTCAACATCAAAAAAACGAAGATCATGGCATCTGGCCCCATCACTCCTTGGCAAATAGAAGGGGAAGTCATGGAAGCAGTTACAGACTTCACGTTCCTGGGATCCAAGATCACTGCAGATGGTGACTGCAGCCATGAAATTAAAAGATGCCTGCTCCTTGGGAGGAAAGCTCTGGCAAACTCAGCATAATAAAAAGTAGAGACATCACCCTGCCAACAAAAGTCTGTATGGTCAAAGCAATGGTATTCCCACAGTAGTAATGTATGGCTGTGAGAGTTAGACCATAAGGAAGGCTGAGCGTCGAAAAATAGATGCTTTCAAAGACTCCCTTGGACTGCAAGGAGATCAAATCAGTCAATCTTAAAATAAATCAACCCTGACTGTTTCCTGGAAGGAGAGATACTGAAGCTGAAGTTCAGATACTTTGTCCACCAAATGAGAAGGGAGCACTCACTGGAGAAGACCCTGATGCTGGGAAAGATTGAAGGTCAAAGAAGACGGGGACGGCAAAGGATGAGATGGTTAGACAGTGTCATAGATGCAATGAACATGAAATTAAGCAAACTCCGAAGGATGACGGGAGACAGGAGGGCCTGGCGTGATGTGGTCCATGGGGTCGCAAAGGGTCAGACTCAACTGTGCGACTGAACAACAGCAAATCTATCTTTTTACTGTCCTCCTCAGGGTGCTCCAGGAAAGAAGAAACAAAGAAGAAAGGAAACAGAAGGGGTGAGCAACTGATTGTGGGGAAGATAGCAGATAAAAATTGTAGAACAAAGTTTGAGTCCAGTGGCACCTTTAAGACCAACATTTTATTCAAAGTATAAGCTTTCGTGTGCAAGCACACTTGCACATGAAAGCTTATACTCTGAATAAAACGTTGTTGGTCTGAAAGGTGCCACTGGACTCAAACTTTGTTCTGCTGCTTCAGACCAACACGGCTACCCACCTAATTAAAAATTGTGTTATAATTTTGCCTTGCCTGACCTCCTTGACCGAAACAAGTGACTAAAGTTTGGCAAGTTCTTTAGCAGACTTAAACACTGCCATATTTAACAGCATTTGAAAGGGAAATTCGGTGTTCAGTGGTTAAACTGGAATTTGTTCAGAAGTTTGACACTATCTGACTTGGGCTCAGCAGGAACAAGAAACAGCAGGCTCACTGCATAATGTAATAGTCCTTTTTAATGTGCTTTTCTCATTTATTTACTTATGCACACCCCACTTTTCTCTCCAGTGGGGACCCAGAACAACTTATCAGTTTCCCCTCCTCCACTTTCTTCTCACAAGAACTTCAACTGAAATTGACTGGCCCCCCCAAGGTCATGCAATGATCTTCCACAGCAGAGGGGAAATTCCAACCTTACCTGGCTCTCCCAGATCCTTATCCAACACTCCAACCACTGCACGATACTGCCTCTTGCTGTACATTATCCACCTTGCCTGCCAATTCATAACTAGTTAGGAATGGTTCAATGCACACTCTAACTGGCTCTTTTGACAAGCTCCTCTTCGTTCTATCTACCTCACTGATGTTGCTTGGTCTTTTGACCTCACATATTCCTCCCCTACCTTTTTTCGTTCTGTATGTTTGAAACGCATTCCCGCTGAGTGGGGCTACAACTTCATGCATTTGGCCCACAAATGCACATGCCACCATAAATTGTTTAGTCTTTAAAATGTCACAGGACTTGTTTATATGTACACTATTTCTTATTAGATTGCATGTCTGAATGATTCCTAAATACATGGTTACATTTTTCAGATTTGTTGTCTAGCTGCAAAAGTGAGAAAGCGCAATTTTTTTAAAAAGTCTGAAAACCAATTAACTTTTTGATCATTTAAATTGTAATTTCAAAACAAAAATATTTGAATTTAACCCGATTTAGACTATGTTCACCATTCACCCAATGATATTGGACCAGGACACAGTGGTTTCTTGCACTGAGATAAATAAACTATTTGTTTATATCCTGCTTGTGTTCCATCAAGGAACTCACAGCAGCATTCAGGTCTCCTAGAGCTGCCTAACTTTAGCAGTTGCTATATCATGTCGACTGCAACATACCCTAGGATCCTGGGAAACCATGCATATGTATAATGTTCTGTTGCAGGCTAATAACCGGTGCACCATCAGTACATGTTTGATAATGGGGAATCCCAAATTGCCTTCACATTAGAGATTCATGACATGAAAAGAATTTGGTATGGACTCAGCCCCTCTAACATGTGAACACATCCTTCCATGGCCTTTAGTGCAAGATTGCCCTCTTCACAAGTGTGCACTGAACTCCCAAGTAGTTAGCCTGTGGTGGAGGCACAGAAATGGGAAACACTGAGAATTCCATAAATGGATTCAAACAGTGGAGGCTTTACAGGGGGAATGCACTCTTCTCAGAGGTGAAGAATTGATACCATAACCACCTGCTTTCTGCAACAACCAGATGGACAAGGCTTTCTTTATTCGAGGCACAGGTATCCAAGAGAACAAGGCAGCAGAGGGCTGAGGTGGTCAAATGGAGTGAGCCACTTCAGAGTGCAGGTGGAGGATCACATTTGGGAACACTTCCCTATGTCAAAACATCCCAGCAAGTAGGCAGGCTGAACAGCAGGCAAACAGAGGGAGTGGAACCTTATTCCCTGCTGTGCTAGCTTACTGTTTTCTCTCCTAGTTTTTATGTGAATGTTCAGAGTTGGATTCACCACTGCAGTCAGCCATCCAGTCCACAACCTCAGGTCTTTGCTATTCCTCATCACTGCATTCTTCTGCAGGTGAGCCAGCCTATTCACACTCCATATGCTGCCCAGATTAAAATACACCCAGAACTGCCATTACAGGACCCCAAAGTTTCCCTCTGACCTTCTCCTTGCATCTCCCAGATGTATGAAAACAAATCGCATTACTTGCTGCTTGTATATGAACAGGCATTGTAAATCCACATGTATTTCCCCCCGTTCTATTTATATCACACTTTCTGCCAAGGAGCTCAAGGTAGTGTAATTACCTCATGTAATCCTCACAACAACCCAGTGAGGTAGGCTAGGCTGAGATCAGTTACTGGTCCAAGGTCACTCACACTCTTCTCTTTTCTTCAATGAAGGTTCTGCTGAATCTGTAGCTGTAGTCCAGCAGCACTTTCAGTAATTGCCGGGGCTCCCATGATCCAAAAGATTCCCCTCATCCCTTCTCCTACCGGCCCTCAGTTTACCAAGTCATCCAGTGACATGATCACCTACCTACTGATCCATGCGTCTCTGCTTTTTGTATCAGTGCCTGTCCTCTCCACATTCTTTTGGCCAAATGTATGGTGCCATAAGAAATTTCTTCTCATAAGGTCTAGAGACAGTTTTACCTCTGCGCAAATATTACATGCACAGCTTTAGACAACTGGGCCCTCAAAAAATCCCAGACACTTGCCAGTCAAAGCAATTTTAGTTAATTAAATATGCAATTCAACCGATTAATATGCTTTACCTGCATAAACATGTTTGTGTGTGTGTGTGTGTGTATAAAAACAGTAAAGCCAAAATACAACCCAATTTTCTTTCTTTTAGATAACACATTCACATGATAGCTGTCTTAGAAGATGCACTCTCTGTATGGAACAGCAACTTCTTTTTTAAGATGGCATCTGCTAGTTTAAGGTTTTAGAAGTTCTTATGTTACAGATATTTAATCCTTTTAATGAAAAATCTGTTGTGTGTTTAGTTCAGGGCACCTTCTAAATTGATCTCGTGAAAATTAATGTAATGATTGACTTAAATGTTGCAGCCCTCAAAAACATTTCTAGTAATCCCATAAGGTAGACCACAAAATCTAAAACTATCCTTCACAATGTTGTGTGTTGTCAACTCAGGTTTGAGTTGAGACATTGTCTCTGATGCCAGAGATAATAGTCTCACACAACACATTTCAGTGACTAGCAATGTAGAACTACCAATTTGCATTGGTCTCACATAAAGAACAGGGAGAGTATATATTCCTGTTTGCACAAGACACATGGGAAGGCTCATTTCCAATCATACTGTGCAGAGCTGCTAGGGATTGCTTGCAATATATACAGCTGCCTCCAACCTACACCACATGTAGATGGCTACCTGTACCATTCCTTATCTCACACTGAGGACTTCATGTGTAGCCTCAGTCCCTGGACCCAGGCAGAGGAACCTTGTTGCCTCAGCACTAGGCAATCTGCATGTAGAGGTCTGGTTCCCTGTGTAACCATCACACTGATTTCTATTAACATAAGTGCATGGGTATCTCAGGGATTCAATGTGCTCATTCTGTGCAGTGGCTCCCTGTACTACACAGGTGCCAGGCATTCTACCCAGGGTGCCCCTCTCCTGTACACACTGCTAAAATGGCCATTGTAGCGCTAGCACAGATCTTGCAATCAGTTCAGTTCATCTAATGTTACCATGTAATAAAGAGGTAGCTGCTTTCTCCCAACTGATATAGCACTGAAGTGACACACCACAGTCAAGTCATCTGCCCCAGGGGCTGCCATGTGTTTGCCACATATACTCTAAAATGAAGCAGAAATCTGTTTGTAAACACACAATGGACACACCCCAAGGAGTAAAAGACAACTGGGGCTTCCTAGTGCATGTATCTAGCGTGTTCACAGATACGTTTTATGCATTACAGTATATATCACTGCAAACAAGGTCCTTAGTTTACATAGGACCATGATCTTAGGCAAGGAACAAAGTAACAAATCAGCCTTTCAGCTGAAACACAAGTTTGATGAGACCCTTCCCCCCCCAATTGTAAAGTGAAATACCGTAATGCTTTACTAGGCTGCCATCTGGTGGCCATTCATGTTGACTTTTCTTGGGAAAAGCTTTACTTCCCTAGCCTGTCAGATCTCCAGCTCCTTCATAATTCCCTAGGAAGGTATTTTTATAGTTCAGGCACCAAACTTTGTTTTCTTCCACTGCTTTACAGGTATACCATACTTTTCCTGCTTCCCCTTTACAGATCAGAACAGGAACTGCACTCCTATTCAATTTGGTGTATGTACAGAGGAGTTTATCATTTTCGAATTTTGTAATTTAAATGCATTAAAAGACAAAAGGAGGAAAACCCAAGTCATTATGTCATTTTACATTTTATTTTAAACCCTAAAATTACAAAGACAGCTAAATCCTTCTTGCACAAAATTACACATACAAAATAAAATAGACAATCAGGTGTCAATCCTATGAGAATTTTCCTTTGTTTACACAAGCATACTTTTTTAAAAACAAAAATAAAAACTGGAGTCATTTCCTCTTTCCCCCTTGGAAAATTAAACCATCTCAAACCTAAGCGGCAATTGTACACAGCTTCAAAAAGCTACTTCAGCAGGTTCAATATGGGCTACATTTCCATCACCTTCCACGTTCATTCTTCCCACCCTCAGCCCAGGTAATAGAGACCCAATGTTTCAAAAGTAAAGACTGCCAAGAAAGGGGTTGTACTGTAGACATGAGACTCTAAACACAAAAGCTGTGGGTTAGGAAGCAGGCACTGCAGGGCTGGGAAGCACTCAGAGAATCCTGTTATATGACTTCATGGACTGCGGAGAAAGGACGGTTTTCAGACCACCTCTCCTAAGAGTTGCCAGGACTGACCTGGTGACCAAACTCCAGAAATGAAGACACCTAGTTCTAATTTCTTTGGGAAGAGAAAGGGAATTATTCACTCTATCCCCCCTTCAGTATATTTCACCAACACATCTTTTTTAACATAGAAAATCCAAATATTTGCAAAAAATTTCACTGATCTCACTTTTTTAATTTTCCAAAAATCACGGCACCCATTCCTTTTCCTCTGAGAGAAGAAAGTCAATGGAAAGCTTATTAACCTCAACCCTTCCACCACCACTAAAGAGAAATACACCATTCTGCATGCATTCAGATGCACTGGAATTTTATTTGCCTAGGACAGCCTAACTTTGCTCTTTAATAATCATGTTACAATGTAACTGAAAGCTTCCAGTAATGACAATGTTTCTCAAACCCTTCTTTTAAGTGGTGGCGGCCAAGGAAGATCCATACTATGTACCTTTCTTAGCCCATATTTCTAAAATCCCTTCCAAGCAACAGGAGCATATAGGATATTCATTCCCCCCCTTCTCCAGACTCCAACCTGTTCCTATCTCATGCTCAAAAACACAAGTAGATTGCATACCTGGGGGAAGGAGGGGAAAGGGAAGCAAGGTGAAGACAAATACCTTTAAGATTACAAATGAAAACAAAACGCAAACCCAAAATGGAGCTTTCCATATTGAAAAAGTAATGGATTATTTAAACTACTGTAGGGGGAAAATAGTTCAGTCTTTATAAAGCTGCAATAGAAAGGAGTAGAGAATAAAGGAGAAATCTATTTACAGAGTACAGGTCAAGAAGAATGTCCAAGGAAAGATCCCAAGTGTGTACTTCACTTTTTCTTGGCCGACTTCTTTGCGCTGGACTTTGCTTTGGGTTTTGATGCTTTTGCCTTTTTAGGCTTTGATGCCTTCACTGGCTTGGCCTTGACAGTCTTTGGCTTCTTGGCTTTCTTTGGAGCAGCCACTGGCTTCTTTTTGGCTTTCTTTGCTGCAGGTTTGGGCTTCTTGGCTGGTGACTTGGCAGGAGCCTTTTTAGGCTTTGCTGCCTTCTTGGGCGTTGTAGTCTTCTTGACTTCCTTTTTGGCCTTCTTCACTGGGGCTTTCTTGGGCTCATCACCCTTAGCCAAGCGGAACGAGCCAGAGGCACCAACCCCTTTGGTCTGCTTCAGAACACCTGTTGTCACTAACCTTTTGATGGACAACTTGATTTGGGAGTCTGCATTCTCCCCAACTTTGTAATGGCTCTTGATATATTTCTGGATGGACTGACGGGAGGAGCCGACCCGGCTCTTTTCGGCCTGAATGGCAGCCACTATCATGTCAGAGTACTTGGGATGGTCTGTCGACTTCTTGGCCGCCTTGGCCCGCTTAGGTTTGGCAGCAGGTGCTGCAGCAGAGTTCTCAGTCATCCTTGCTTTGCAATTGCCTTTTGAGGAGAGAAGCTGGTTGTCCAAGCCACCCGGGTTTGGGGCTGCTCCTGAACTTTCTCTAGGCACGTGGGGCGCCTTCCCAGCAGCCTTGTTGCAAAGGATCCAGCCGATGAAGTGGATGCCACTCTCTCCACAATCCTCTTTGCAGCAGATGGGGGAAAGCGGCAAAATCACCCCCACTGACAAAACCAGATGCTGAAAGGTGGGATGTCAGCCCCCTTCCTGGCAGTTGGTGGCAGGGTGTGGCCAGGGCAGCTTTCCCAGGGAATAGCCCCTCGAGACTGCAGGAGCTCTTGGCTGGGGCCTGTCAGCTTTGTCAAGGCTCTTCTCTGGCCAAGTGCCCCGCTGTCAGGCTCTGGGGCCGCCTCGTCCGGGAGCCCGACGCCTGCTGGCTCCTCTCCTCTGTCTGGGGCTGAATCCCCCACCTCGACTCGTGTCCGCCTCAGCTACGCTCCTGCCTCTGCCTCCTGCTCTGTGTCTGGCTCTCTAGGCAGCAGCCGGCTCATCCGGGTATTTAGCGCTCAAGCGCGGACCGCGGTGAGGACAGGGTTGCTGGCTGCCTGCTCAGGCCCCGAATGGCGCCTCGCCGCCGACATCTGTGTTTCTTCTGCTGCCTAAAGCGGCTTTTTCCTGCGTCTCCCGGCGGCTTCTGGGCTCCGCACCACCGCCGCCGGCTGCTCCGGTCCTTGAGCTCTTGGGCCCCGCGGCCGGCTCCCCCTGCCGCCGTCCCCCGCCGCCTCAGGGCGCCCCAAACGGCGCTGGGTGCGAGTGGGGCGCAGCGACATTTCCCCTTTGCGCCCCCATAGCCGGGCAGCCGGAGGGAGCCTCGGCCGGGGCCAAGGCGAGGAGCAAGGGGCACCCCTGGGCCGCCCGGGGACCCTCCTCCCGGCTCTCTGGGCGCCCCAAGAGCCGCGCAGGGGCCCCGGGAGCAGACCCCAACTAACACAGGGAGCCCCGAGCCAGGCGCCGCTCTCTCCAGCCGCCCCCTACTGCCAGCTCCAGCGCGGCAAAAACTTTCCTTTTTGTTAGATGGGAAGTTTGCAGCCATCCCCTCCCCCAAGAAGCACCTGGCAGTCCCCTGCTTGGGGTTGGGGGCACACGGGTGGGGGAGACGACCCGACCCGGCTGGGACTGAAGGGTGGAAAGGGGCACGGGGGGAGCTTGCTTCTGGCACCCCCTGAGCCCCCCAAAACACAAGTCGCCGGCTGCACTGACTTCTCAATGATATGTATAGGGATAGGGAGGCATTGAGGAGAGGGGGGAACGCTGACACCCCCAAACCCTATTTTTTCCTGATGCCGGCATTGTCTCGGACCCCCCATCTCCCTCCGGAGACACCTGTGCCCCTGCCCCCCGGAATGATTTTGTACCCCGTCAAAGAACTATGGGGATTTACATTGGCTGTTTTGTTCCTTCTTGCATTTTTGAAGGTGGAGTCGTTTCTATTGCTTAAAAACACTTTCTCGTCAAAAGTTGTCGCGGAGGGGAGGGGGGTGTAATGGGGGGTGTCGAAGGGCAGTTGCACTAAACGTATTAACCCTAATTTCCCATTCTTGGGGGGAGTGCTTAACTGTTGTTAGGAGATTAAATGTACGTGCCATCGCCATCTTGCTGGAAGAACTGAGGTTGTTTTTTCCCCTCTCTCTCCCCTTCTGATTTTGTTCTTAATAAAGATATTAATTAAAAGCGTCGTGGATGCGACAGTGAAGATGCGAATCTGAAATCTGATGGCTCGTGGTACCGAATAACTCCGGAGAGGGAAAGTAAAAACGCTTCTGGAACACTTTTTAAAAAGAATTATTAAATCAACCTGGCATCCTAGCAACACGGAGAACACCAGCAGCAAAAATCCATACATTTTAACACCTCTGCCCCCCCACCCCCTTGCACTTTAAGTAAAAAATATATGTACATGTATATTTTTTAAAACCTTCTACTGTAGGGGTACTGGTGTCTAGCTGTAGAATGCGAATAATTACACGGGGGTCGGTGTCTTTGAATTGTCAACACCTTATATGTGTGTGGTTTTTATAATAGAACCTAGATTCTTTCCTTTTTTTAAAAAAATGGACAGGTGTTTGTGTAGTGAGAAGAAGTGAAAAGACTAATCTAAATATGAAAGGGGAGCAAGTGACAGGACAGGGTTGTACCCAGTGGGAGACAGCTGCAGCCTTAGCGCACCACTTAACAGTCTTACAGCAGAAGTTCCTCTGTGAGTTTCAAAGTGAGATGCGGGAGGGAGGGTCTCTCTCCACCCGGTTCAGCTGTTTTGACTCCGAACCGCCCGGAAGAATTGCTGGCTTGTCTGTTTTTTGCCAGTATAGGAAGATAAAGATGGGGTTCCGG
Source organism: Gekko japonicus (assembly GCF_001447785.1). Lineage (NCBI taxonomy): Eukaryota > Metazoa > Chordata > Lepidosauria > Squamata > Gekkonidae > Gekko > Gekko japonicus. Next base: position 1,080,160 of record NW_015162489.1, on the reverse strand, counting down.
GCTCGGTTGCTTCCTTCGGTATCAGGATGGCACACAGTGTACTGATATTGACTATAGCAGCTTGGGGTGTGTGTGTGTTTATGCTGTTTAGCGGAGGATTTTTTAAAAAAAATACATTTGATAGCGGAAGAGTGGTCGAGGAAGATAACTTGCCCTTGTGAGTGTGTTGTCCCTTGACTATCAGAAACTTTTTAATGGGAGAAATAGTTATGCTAGCAGATTAAATTCTAACTTTTGAATTTGACGTACCCAGTTTTTTAAATCAAGGAATGTGCGGTGGGGGCATGGAAAGTTAGGGAAACGAATAATCATATGCGCATTTTTCTGAAACTTAATGATGGAGTCCTTTAGAGGAGACCAATTCACTTACGAGGCGGGTTTGTGTTGTGTTCGTACTGTGGGCTGAGGAAATAGCAACAATGACATGTAAATGTGTCAGGTTATACAAGCATTGAGTGAAAAGAGATGAGACGTATCCATCTCAGTGCCATTGACAAAGCCACGCCGTGCATACTTCATTGACTACTCTATGCTGACAGTAGTCATAGCTGCTTTGAAGAGCCTCTCATCAGTCAGCTAATTAATTCTTAAAACGGGAGGGGGGGGACAGTCGAGACAAACTAGTTTTCATCACTGACAGCCACCGTAAGATGCGCCGGCAATGTCTTGTGGGAAATGTAGTCAAGTGCACTGATGTGTTGTTTCCTGCTGACAACAACAAATCTAGGCATCGGTATTTTTTGGCCGTTGCTATTAGTAACGGCCACTGATTCACTAAATGCGGAGCGTCTATTTAGGCCTTCACTTCTTTGCATTATACAAGAATTATCCTTTCACAGTGTCGTCGTCTCCTCATGCACACACCGAAGCCTGCAGAGTTCTTGGGCAGGATTTCGCTTCCTTTGTTGTACTGATCGAAGCCGCTAAGGGGTCCCCTTTCAAGATTTCTAATTGCATGGTAGACGCTTCCTGTCTGTGGCTTACCGCAAAACTCATGCTTTTTACCTCGGATTTACCAATAATAAACATCAGCCAGTGGTTTGCGAAAGCATGCCGATGATTTCAAAGCTATTTTTCATTTTATGTAAGAAGAAACGGGGAGGGGGAGCAGAGACACAAATCTTACTCCAGTCTTACTAGGGTAATTGTTATATATTAGGTGTGGAACATTCCAGGAATAGCTACCAGGGACTAGCTGAGCTTGGAGCTCATGAACAATAGCCCAGCAGGACTCTGGAAGTGACCAATGAGTAACTTCTGTTATGTAAATAGCCTATGTTGGGTGTGTTTGGGGTGTGGTTGTTGCATGCTATTTAAACAGGGCTGCTGCCCAGGTGTTTTGTCTTGTTCCTGAAATCACTAAATAAAGTAGAGCTGTTCACTGCAATGTGTCTCGAACCCAGTATTTAACACTGGCGAGGAGGATGGGATTCCGTTGAGCGATCCTAGAGTCCATCTGCACCGCACCGCGCACCCGAGCTCCAGTGCCACGCACATCATATCGCAACTGGGACCATGGCTGCTGCTCCAGGACATTTGCTGGAATTTGACCCCTCTTACCGACGGTCCAACCTCCGAGGAGGGGGTGGGGGGGAGGGGGGAGCAGAGGATCGGGGAGGATTGCAGAAGCAAACAGAAACCTTTAAAAGAGAGGTAAAGGCAAACTTGAAAGCCAGTCGAATCCGACTCTAGGGCTGCGGTGCTCATCTCCGTTTGGCTCACAAGTGCTCCGACGGTCCGACCTCCGAGGAGGGGGGAGCAGAGGATCGGGGAGGATTGCAGAAGCAAACAGAAACCTTTTAAAAAGAGGTAAAGGCAAAGGTTTCCCTTCCTCGAAAGCCAGTCGAATCCGACTCTAGGGTTGCAGTGCTCATCTCCGTTTGGCTCACAAGTGCTCCGACGGTCCGACCTCCGAGGAGGGGGGGAGGAGAGGATCGGGGAGGGGGCCTGCAAACCCTGCAGGGAGGCCCGGCCCCCAGGGCCCCTCGCAGGCTTCGGGCCTGCCCGGAGCTTTGGGAAACTTGAGTGGAGAGGCTCAAGTACGTTGTACTGTTCCAGTGCATCGAGGGCAATGAGTGGGAGATTCCTGTGGAATCGCAACCTGGAGGCTGGTCCAGGGCCTCATCGCGCCCACCACCCTCAAGGCGGCCACTTACGACACCCTCATTGTGGTGCTCACAGGCCATTTCGTGCCTCAGCCCACAAAGATGGCATGCAGCGTGGACTTCTATGTGCACCAGCAAAAGTCCGAGATGGTCGCCAATTTCGTGGTGGATCTTTGTCAACTAGCCCTCACTTGCGAGTTCCCAAGCCTAGACGACACTCTCCTTGACTGGTTTGTGATGGGCCTCCAAGATGAGAAACTACGCCAAAAGCTCATAGGCCATGAGGACCTCACACTAGTAAAGGCGCTATGCGAAGCCACCACCTTCGAGAATTATGGCGAGACCGCCAGGCCTCCGCCACACACCAGGCCTCCATCCCCTCGGCATCTAAGACATCAGATGAAGAAGAGACCCATTAGATTCGCCGCACAGCTTGCCACAATTCACAACCTTCCGCCACCGCCGCTTGCCCAGCAGAGACCGTGGCATTGACGCCTTGTGCCAGCTGTGGAGATGCCCACGAGCATCTCTCCTGCCGATTCCGGGATGCTACCTGCAGGGCCTGCGGCAAGACAGGCAAGGAAGCCTGGAAATGCACAGCCATGCACCAGGAGTCAGTGGATCTGCACACCACTGCCATTCACCAACAGCGGGTATTGAATTCACCCCGGGACGCCCTGGATAAAATTAAAGTGACTGTGCTTACAGACAATGCTCCCTCTAAGCTTTGGAGTCTTGTGAGCAAAAATTCTACTTTGTGAGCTACTGGCATTAAAGTTGTGAGCGAACTACTTGGCTACTGCATACATTAGTTTGCTCTGGAGGCTAAAAAACTGTGAGCTAGCTCACACTAACTCAGCTTAGAGGGAACACTGCTTCTAGAGAGGGCACATTGCAGGATGGAACTGGACACGGGGTCCTCCATCTCCATTATCTCGGAAGAGACTCTCCAGAGGCTCTGTCCAAAAGGGGGCCCCCGCCCTAGGCCCGCTGGGTTCACTCTCCGGGACTTCCAAAAGAACGAGGTGGCCATTAAGGGGTGGGGCAAATTCCACGTGAAATATTGACAGTTTGAGGGAAGGCTGGACTTGTTGGTAGTTGAGGGCCAGCTCACTAGCTTGCTTGGACTGTCCTGGTTTGCGCCCTTGGGGTTCAGAGTAATGGGGGTGCACAGCATGTAGCCCTCAGACTTTAGTAAGGTGTGTGATGAGTTTCCTGCTGTTTTCGACGGGACACTTGGCCGATACACAGGGCCCCCTGTATTGCTACACCTCAACCCTGAGGCACGGCGCATCCACCTAAAGGCCCAGAGGGTTCCGTTCAGTAATCTTTAAGGTGGATATTATTTTAAAAGTGAACTCGGTATTTTAATGCCTACCCCCCACCAGTTAGATTATTAGAGTTACTTAATTGCAGATGTGGCAATAGTCACTCAAGACAGTAAATCTGCAGTTATCCACCTATGAAGATGCATAACAGAATAGCTACCTCTTATTATATTAAGCTCTTGTAAACTTCCTACAGGTATGGGACTATTGGAGGCACAGGGCTGCATCAGCTTGAGCTCTGATCTAGCAAAGCAATTAAGGTTCCTGAAGACCCTGGGATGCCTTTTCTGCTGATTTTCTTTAATCTCAGACTGCTACTTTAAAGATTGCTCATAATGACAAAGGCTAATTAAGATTAAAATAATATGCATAGCCGCATATTGCAATAATACTGCTTGTTCTGCTTCATGTGTAGGTAGGGTGGCTCACCTCCTGGTGGGGCCTGGAGATCTGGAATTACACCAAGTCTCTGCTTTGAAGGGAGGACTCTGTGGCACTATACCCTGCTGAGGGCTCTCCCCTCCCCAGGCCCCACCCCCAAATCTCCAGGAATTTTCTAACTGAGAATTGGCAACCCCATTTATAGCTGAGGATGCCTAAGAATTCTATTTATTTAGAGAATTTTTAAACCACCTCTACTAGAGAACCAGCCTGAGGCAGTTTACAAAATAAAATGAAACCCAGCCTTAGAAAACAACAGCCAGAGAATTTTTTAACAAATGAGCAGCTTAAAATGAGTTTAACAATTTAAAGATCAACCCCTTAATTAAAAACCTGGGTAAACAAAAACTTTTTAGCCTGACATCTACAAGTTACATAGATGCCAAGTGAGCATCTAAGAGGAGGCATTCTACAGATGAGGGTTCCATTACTGGTGGCAAGGTGGGGAGGGGAGGAGGAGGAGGAGGAGATTGGATTTATACCCCGCCCTTCACTCAGAGTCTCAGAGCGGCTTACAAACTCCTTTCCCTCCCCCTCCCCACAACAGACACCCTGTGAGGTAGGTGGGGCTGAGAGAGCTCTTTCCAGAACTGTCCTTGAGAGAACAACTCTGACAGAACTATGGCTTGCTCAAGGTCATCCAGCAGCTGCAAGTGGAGGAGTGGGGAATCAAACCCGGTTCTACCAGATTAGAATCTGCACACTTAACCACTACACCAAACTGGCTTGACATGCTCTCAATGTTTCAAGCAAGCCAATTTCCCTTTGTCCCTGTTTTTCTTAAGTATCTCTCGCTTGCCCTCAGCATGATATATTTCTTCTAGCATTCTCAGTCTTAATCAAGTTCCGCCCCCCCCATCTCTCTCCTCTTCTTGTTAATTTGTGAAGTCTTTATTTTTTGCAAAGGTGAATATCCCAGGTTTTAGATACCCATGCCTTGGGCCAGGGACTGTCATGGTAAAGCTGTTTTAAAATAGCCACCCACTTTACTATTAGGTGCAATAATAAAAATCAAATGATGCCTCAAAGATTTGTACTCTTCCCTATAGATTGTATCACCATGTAACCACATCTCATCCATTTGTATGTTCAGGACTTTCAGCCACCTTGTAGGCATACAGTACAGCAATCAACATTTGAAGTAGCTACAGTTTAAAAAGATACGAGAGGAAGAAAGCCCAGTGCAACCCCCTGTCCCCACTCGACTCAACATTCAGAATGGAATGGGGTCCCCAACCTTTTTGAACCTTTGAGCACCTTTGTAATTCTGACACAGGTACATAACATAAGGGAAGCCAATGTTGGATCAGGCCAATGGCCCATCCAATCTAACACTCTGTCACACAGTGGCCAAAAATACCAGATGCCATCATTAGAAGCCCTCCCACTGTTGCTACGGGCCTGCTGAGGGACCTCCTGATGACACCTGGGACAAGTGATGCACTGCACTCTTGGTGCTGGTGGGTATAATCACAAAGATGGCTGCTGCAGGAGCATATGGAACTCCTCAGCCCTCAAAACAAGGTCTATTAACATCAGAATGCCGTCTTTTAAAATTCTTGCAAGAAGCAACTTGTCACCTAAAAAGTTACACTATATTAACCCGACTTATGTTGAAAGCATTGTGATGCATCTGCTTCCTTTTTTCATTGTTGGTGGGCCTGCCAATTTATTGAACAATTCTGGAAATCTGTTTTAGATCATATTTCTAATGTCATATTTCTAATGTCACTGGGGTCTCCCTACTGATGCAACCAGAACTTCTACTGTTATCACTATGGTCTGGATGCAGATTACCTTGGTCAACCAAACCTTTTAAACAGAGTTTTTATTAGCAGCTGCTAGAGCTGCAATAGCTACAAGACGGAAGGACAAAAAGCCCCCTTTGATCTCTCTAGGGTCTGATAAAATATGGAGATTCTATGTTTCCCAGCAGTTTGGCTTCCGATGTTAAGCTATATGGTGTCGATAGATACTTATCCTATTGATCTGTTGCACTTGTGAATTGATAGTTATGTGTATGATTAATCCTGATAGTTTTAAGTGTTCCTTTGTATTACCCAGTTTTCTATTGCCTTTTTGCTCTTTTTTTTGTATATTGTTGGATTTTGTTACCACTATCTTTGGTTCAAATAATAATAATAATAAAAAAGATGGCTGCTGCAGAAGGTGGAACTAACCAAACCATGTAAGTGATTGAGGTCACTCTAACAGTAATTCTTCAGGTTGGGTAGAAGCGCTGTTTAACAGGATGCCTTTTAATCTGCACAGCCAATCAGAAGCCCTGCTGGGCAAAAGCCCCACCTAGCCCTGCTACAAGCACTTGGTGGGCACCATGGCACCATGTTGGGGACCCCTAGGATAAATTACAAATTAGATGTAGTTGGCTGAGATTGAATCCTTCTAAAACAGAGGTTCTATGGCTGGGTTGGGGAGATTCAGATGTGGGGTGTCAATTCCCAGCCATTGATGGCATGCCTCTGAGACCGGCACCTGCCATCAAGAGTCAGCGTGTGACCCTGGACGCCTCCTTAACAATGGAGACGCAGGTCACAAATTTTGCCAGACTGGCGTTCTTTCATTTGTGCCAGGCTAGGCAACTAGCCCCGTGTCTTGCCTGATCTAGCCAATGTAATCCATGCAACAGTTACCTCCAGATTGGTTACTGTAACTTGCTCTACATGGGCCTACCCTTGAGGCTGATCTGGAAACTCCAACTGGTACAAAATGCAGAAGCCCAGGTCCTTACAGGAACACCGCACTCAGCACACATCCAGCCGGTGCTGTGTGAGCTGCATTGGCTTTCAGTGGAGTACCAGATCGGATTCAAGGTTCTGGTGTCGAGCTTTAAGGCCTGTAACGGCCAGGGACCTATGTATCTTCGGGATCATCTCTCCTGGTATACCCTCAGGTTACACTCAGGAGATCAGAATTTATTGGTGGTCCCCAGCCTGTGAGACTTCCAGGTGTCCTCAGCCAGGGCTCCAACCTGGTAGAACCTTCTGCTGAGTAACATCTGCACCCTGTGGGATATACTGCAATTCTGCAGGGCATGCAAGGTAGAGATTTCTGCCAGGCGTTTGGCTGAAGACAGCAACGGTCCCGTCTTGGCACTCCCATCCTCCTCCCCCCTGCCCCTTCCCCATGAGACAGCGGCACTGTTAGGATTTTAGCACCATCTATAGCTTATTATTATGGAGCTGCAGTGGCTCAAGTGGTTAAGACGCTGAACTGCAGGGTGTGGAAGGTTGGTAGTTCAGCAGTTCGAGACCCGGGTGTGTCGCATGACAGAGTGAGCTCCCGTCTCTAGTTCCAGCTCCTGCCAACCCAGCAGTTCGAAAGCAAGAAATTGCAAGTAGATAAATAGGTACCACTTTGGTGGGAAGGTAACAGCGTTCCGTGCACCTTGGTGTTTAGTCATGCCGGCCACATGACCATGGAAACGTCTTCGGACAGCGCTGGCTCTTCGGCTTTGAAACGGAGATGAGCACCGCAACCCTAGAGTCGGACTCGACTAGCTTTTGAGAAAGGGAACCTTTACCTTTTTATAGGTTATTAGTTTGCTGGATTGATCAGATTGGTTATGTTGTACTGTTTTAGCCTGATCTTGAATTGTTTTATGCAATGTGTCATCTGATTGTGTTGTACACTGCCCTGAGCCTGGTCCTACTGGGGAGGGCGGTTAATAAATTCAATTAAATATAAAGGACTATTCCACCTTCCACATGGATTAATGAAATCATCAACATTCATTAAAGCACATCACATTTGTTATCTTGCAAGCCTGATGATTCTTTCATTGTATTGTATTGCCCCGCTGTAGGATTGGGGGACAATGCATTAGACAGGGACAATGCATATAGATGTGGTGCACAGGCGCTGGTGCCTCTCTCTGTTTCTAACTGAGCATGCTGGCCCCACCTACGCATGTTTTGCTACACCTACAAGCTGGACACACACAGGCCTTGGTCCCTTGTGATAGGGAACACTAAAAAAAAAAGGTAATAGGAAAATTCTGCAAACATGCAACACCAAATGGCTTTTGCAAGCCCAAGTATATGATGTCTATGGATCACTGTTACCCACCTGTTTGTTAACCCACTCAAAGAACGCTCATCAGCACCTTTCCTGGGGCCTGCCAAGTGTTTTAGAAAGCAGGCAGAGTCAGGTGGGGCTTCTGCCCAGCAAAACATCTCATTGATCGTTGGAAATTTGATTGGCAGATTCTTAAAAACATTGCTTTGGCAGCAACTGCCACCACAGCACAAAATCTTCACTGTGTGAGTGAAAATAACCTGTGGCAGCTATTTTTTGGCTGGCTTTGCCTCCTGTGGCAGCCATTCTGTGGCTGTGGCCCATCACACTGTCTCAGAATTCCAAAGATGCCTGCAGGCTGGAAAAGGTCGGGGGACCCCTGGTGTAGAGTGTTGACTATAATCTGGGAGACAAAGGTTCTATTCCCATGCTCTGCCATGGAAGCTGTCTTGGATATTCCTAGGCACTGTGCTCATATAAAGTGGTGCTGAGGAGAGAGCGCAGCATTCTCTGCTTTGTTTCCCTTCCATATAGAGACTGTAGATACAGGGCTACCAGTTTGTGCAGCAGATGAAAGCTCATCCTGCTGGCCACTGAGAACTGGTTTGGGTATTCTCTGACTGCACAATTATTCAGGGAAAAATATTCAGGGAAAAACAGGATTCAGGATCAGGCACAATGTTCAGCATGTCGGTATCCCCAGCTTTCTTTTAATACAAAGACAAGTTACCAGCCCTTATGACTAAAGGCAGGCTCCTACATCTGATGCAGACTATGTAGGGCTTTGTACTGCCTTACATAACTCCTTATCCAAACAGATGCATGCAGATTCAAATATTATGTTCCACAGATGTGAACCATTTAAGTTTACTCCATAGAGGAAAGATATTTTTATTGTTATATTGTGTCTGTGGGAGGTGGGCTAGTCAGAGAGTAAACGGCGGATCATGACCATCTATTAACTTAAGAGGCCAGGTGACGGTTTCAGCCTGTGTCACACTAGTCTAAACCCAGCCCTTTTACCCCTCCATGCATTTATAACTCTCCCATGTTTACACACTAGTTTAAAGGATGTAATTTAGTATATATGTTTTGGCCCTAATTACCCCAAATTAACTGCGGAAAAGTACAAATATGGGACATTTTTTACATCTAAGTGGACCAAACCCAGCCTAAAATCCTTCTAATAGAAAGCAAGCATTGCAGGAATTAAAGTTAAAGCTATGCAGTGAATTCTAATGGGAACAGTAGAAGTTTAGTTTCTCCTTTGCATTTTTGATCCAGACTAGACTGGGAGAGGATTTTCAACAGCCACCTCCACCAGGGAGCACAAGTTACACCGGGCGGCTAACTGAGCACCAACAAGTTTGCCCCATCCCCACTATCCAAGCTTATACTCATCACCACTAAGCAACTGTGAAGGACTAGTGCCCACTGAGGACTAGCGTAATGCAGAGGCAGTGAGCCCCGATGTCCCAGTTCAAACTTGGCAGTCACCCACTCATTTGAGGCTTTAGGCAAGCTGCAGACCCCATTCTACAACACAGCTGTAAAAAGTCAGTCGGTAACAGAGGGCCTTATCATGTCCGCTATGAAACGGTGGCAGACCCCACAACAGTGAAGTCCAACATTTATTATTATAGAGTTCTCTTAAAAAAAAATAAATCATGGCTACTTCTGTGCCCCCCCCCCCAACAAACAGCAACATCGCTTTTGAATAGCTGAAGGTTTTTATTAAGTTATACAATAGTAACTGTGCAGAGAGAAGCGGCCGCCTTCATTGTTTGGCTCTGGCGACATCAGCAGTGAAGTCCCCTCCCGCCCCACCCAAGGAGTAACACAGCTAGAAGATGCACTTCTGGAATGCAATTGGGGGGGGGAGTTGGCTTTGTAGTGGGATGCACAGAAGTCTCACTGGCATAGAAAATCTGCCCGTGTTTCTAGTACATTAATATAAATAGCCAGTCCCGAAAATTTTAACAGCAACAAAAAGGAGAACCCAATGCAACACAAAACTCTGTACAGTCTCCTGGTCTCCAGACAAAGCGGGTGCTTCAGAGAAAGCCATCAGTACAATCTTCCTCCAGCACAGTGCCTCTCAAAACATGATCCCCCTCGGATCAACGCGATCCACTGGGGTGGGGTGGAGTTGTCTGGAGAAAACTGCAAGTGGGATCAGTTATGACTGCAAGGCGGCAAAGGATCTGGCTCACTTCTCTGGTCAACTGCTAGTTAAAAACACAGTACAGATTTTTTAAAATGCAACACCCTCCCCCAAAACGATATAAAATATATTTTCACATATAAAATCCCCAAAGAAGGTGCAAATAGTAGGATCCAGCCCAAACACGTTCAGTTGTGCAGGTGCGTGTGACGGGTATTCACTGACGGGAGTCTTGGTCCAGCTTCCTGGAAGGGAACACGGTGAACGGCATCGAGCCTCCAAGGTGAGGGGTGCAAGGCCAGCTAACCTAAGGAGAGCAAGAAATACACTTAACACCTGGAAAGCACAGAGGTATGTGATGCTCGGGAGGCGGCAGATGATACACAAAGCCTTCTAAAGCAAGGGTGTATATATACGCTGTTTCAGAACCAGAACTATATATTGAGAAATAAAGATGGAAACTCAGGCTTGGAAAGGTATTTCAAGGTTTAATGAGCACACAGGGCAGAAATCTGAAGGGGGGGGGGAAATATTCCAGTTTCTAGATACTAACATTAGATCTTTAGAAACCTAGATTCCTTGAGGGTTTTTCTAGCCTTGCTCATACCCCTAGGCTGGTTTAGACTTGACATAAAAATCCAGACTAACACTGAACACTGCAGTGGGCCAAGCAATGCAGGCAAGAGAGCTGTGGCACGAGCTTCCCAACCTTTGCTCCTTTTGCCTAGTTGCAAAAACAGGTACACTACAGCAGGTGGATATTTTGGGCTGAGGCTATGAGAAAGAACCAAACGGAGGTTTACTGTAACATAAATAGATGGGAATCAGCCAGTCACAAGGGCACGTAGCCAGGATGCCTACAGACAGGTGTAGGATTTGTCACACCCTGGTTGCAGGATTTGTCACACCCTGGTTGCAGGATTTGTCACACCCTGAACACTCCCTGTTTGAACTGCTGCCTTCGGGTAGAAGATATAGGACAATCAAAACAAGGACAAACAGATTTTTAAAAAGTTTTTATTCGAGATCTATTATTGCTTTAAATGCTGTATGAATTGGAATTTGGGTGACATTGGTGGTTAAGTTGCAATGTGAACCCTAATGGTTGTGTGAGTGTATATGAGTATGGTTGTGTGAGTGTATATGAGTATGCTTGTAGATCACCGAATAATTGCACCTTAATTTCGTTGTACTATGTACAATGACAATAAAATATATTATTATTATTATTATCTGCGTATTTGCCACAGAACCACTAAGCCCCCCCCCCAATCACATGCATGCCCAGTATTCATAAGGAAACAGAATGGCTGGCCCTGAACAAAAACTCAGTTTGCCTGGATTTCACCTCCTTCTTAAAAAAAAAATTCCAATGCAGACAGATGCTGCTGCCAGGCAAAGGACATCCCCTTGGAACCTCCTGCCTGAAGCAAAGGCTTCACGTCGTTTTATAGAAATGTCAGCCTTGATCCCTGGCAAGCAGCAGGCAGAGAGGCTCCATATGTGGCTGCTCTCTCCTCCTGAAGCACCCCGGCCCCCAGGGCGGCAGTCTCTCAGATCATTCCCTCTCCTGCCTCCTGGCCGGCTTGGCTTTAGGCAATGCACAGCAGCCCTCTTCTCTTATACTTGCCAATGCTGTTGTGCAGCGTCTCCTTCTCTTGTAGGGCTGCCATGGCCAGACGCAGATGCTCCTTCAGCTGCTCAATCTCTCGCTCTGACCGCCGCTTGATGTAGTTCAGCTCCACATAAACATCCTGGTATTTCCCAGAGGCAAACCTCTTATCCTGTGCGGGTGGGGGGAGAAAGTACCAGAGAGTGAGTGGCATTTCGTCCACTACAGGGGAGAGCCTGTTTCCGGCCTGGGCTCATGAAGACAAGCTCCTCAGCCCTGCCTTCCCCCACTCTGGCCTAGGACTCTTTTTTTTTGGGGGGGGGGGATATTCCAGCCTAGGAGAAAAGGACTAAGACCTATTGGATGTGAGGATTTTCTATTACTGTTTTTATTGTAGTGTCATGGCTGCTGAGTTATTGTAAGGTACCTTGGGTCCCCTTTGGCAGGAGGAAGGTGAGAGAGAAGCATTTTAAGAAATAAAGCGCAGACAGCTAGCTTGAGTCTTCTACAGTCTGTGCAAACCCACTCACAACACAGGCAGGAGGACTGCAGAAGCTGAATGGGAAAATAGGGGCAGACAGCACGGCGGGGTGGGTGAGAGATCTTCTGTACTCTCCTCTACCCAGTTCTGCTGCAACAGTCTAGCTGGAATGCTAGTTGATCATCAGAAGCAATAAGCCTGATGATTCCAAAACTCCCCAACCCCTTTTTCTATTCCCCTATAGTCAATGCCTTTAGATTCTCTTGACCTCTGATGGGCTGGAAAAAAATGGAAGGCAAGGCAAAGCCTTCTTTTGAGCTGAGAAACAGAACAATTACTGACTACAGTATCGGACACATGAACTCAAGAAGAGCCCTGTTGGATCAGACCAGTGGTCCATCTAGTTCAGCATCTTGTTTTGCATAGCGACCAGCTAGTTGCCCTATAGGACTAATAAACTGATTATAGAGGCCAAGGCCTTCACCTGATGTTTCCTCTTAGCACTGAGTTTCAGAGGCTTAGTGCCTGTGAATATAGAGGTTCATTTTCTTACCATGGCTAGTAGACATTAATGGACCTCTTCTCCGTGAATCTGTCTAACCCCATTCCAAAGCCATTCACTCCCAATGGCCATCGCTACCTCCAGTAGCAGTGAATGTTGAGGAGTCAGGGACCATAGCACACTCAGTAGAAGTCAGGATGCTCTACAGCAGACTGGCTCTCTATGCAAGGAAGACTACAGGGAAGGGTGAGGCTCATTTAGTCCTCAGAGTCTAACCTTGTGCATCATTTGAAGCTCATCCTTAAGACAGTGGACCTCTTTTTTCAGGTACTGGAGTTCATTCTCTTTCACTCGGAGCAGCACCTGCAGAAAAGAACAGAAGGAGAAGGGAAGAGTCTGCATGTTTGCCAAGGCCGCAAATTTTGAGTAGAATAAAAGGTATTCTACACTATCTTGGAAAAATGTCAACAATTAGATTACCTGGTACTGAGCCAAAGAACCTTGCACAACACATTTGTGAAATGCCTTACAGTATGACACAGAAGGCTGGAATACACAAGTTTTCATAAATGGGTCAAGTGGTTTTCGATATGTTAAAACCTGCAGACTGGCTGGAATGCAAACAAACTCAACAAACCCTTCACACAACTACCTTACAACTGTGTGCGGGGTTGGGGGGGGGGAGTAGCACCATTCCAAGCCTGGCATTTGAGTGTATCTGCTGCCATCTTCTGAATTCAATGTGAATTATGTTGGCACTACAGAATCATATATGTAGCAGGACACCAATAGTCAAATCTGGATTCAGTGCAAACCTAGCAGATGCAGGCGGTAGGATTACATGGCTAGAAGCTGGTATTGGGAAACATTTTTAGAGCACACAGGAATTCCCCCCAGCAAAAGCTCTTTAGCTTAATCCAGAATTAAAATTTAGACCCACATTCATTTTAGTCTGTGGAAGCCACAAGGAAATGCCCTAATTTTGGAATGAACTTGGGGAAAAAGCTTTTATTGGAGGAATACCTGTTTGCTAAGTGAAGAGTAATTTCCTGACACCAATGTTTTCCAGCATCCTCATGACAAATCAAGTTCAGACTGTGCATCACACTTAAGTCCTCCTTTTCCAGGCAGTGAATTTCACATCCTAAAGATTCATTAAAGATACATTCTTGTGCTTTAAAAACAAAGAATATCAAAATGCCAGACAGAAGTTTTGGAGACCTGGCTATATACCTAATGAAATCATTAGTTCTCAATATCCTAGCTATTTCTAGAAAATTCTAAAAACAGAAGGATGTCAGTGATTAAATAAAATACACAGGGGGAAAATGGCAACTGACTGTAAAAAGAGAGAAACCTGCTGACAAAGCAGAGGGTGTTGATGGTCCAATCTAAATTTTTTAAATTTTTTATTTATTTTGGCATTTTTTTACCCCGCCCTCCCCGTGAGCGGGCTCAGGGTGGCTTACAAGGGGCATAGTATAACCTGGGCTCTGCATACCCACAAGTCTGTACACACACTAAGTATAAAATGTGGGTACAGCATTTTGAGAATTTCAGCTCTTTTCACCCAAACACAGTGTATCATATTTTGGCCCCAACAAAGGATAGAAAGAGAAACAGGTACTGGGCCCAAGGGCACCAGCCTGGGAAGCATGCCCATTGCTACAAACTGATCCATTCGCACCATCTCAAAGCCACATTTATCCTCCTGTCATGACTCATGAGATTGCATGTACAGGCGGAGGGTGGAGACAAATGTTTGTATCAGGGCCAGAAGTATTATGCTTAGACTTTGCAGTCATGTCTGTGAAGATAAGCTGAGGAATTTTGCTGGCTGAGTTAGATTTCCAGCACTTGGGATGAGTTGTAGTTCCTTGCCCTTCTTCACTAGAATTACCCCCCAAAAGAAAATCTATAACCAGCTCGCATCATGCAGAGAGACTTTTCCTTGGAACAGCATTAGGTTTATTTTACTTTAAAAGTGGCTACTTCTGAAGTATATGTAGTGCATACCTAGCTAATTAAGGGATCCATGCCATAGTAACATCAAGACTAGACTACTGTAATGCATTGTACATGGGTCCAGTGTTCCCTCTAAGCTGAGTTAGTGTGAGCTAGCTCATAGTTTTTTAGCCTCCGGCTCACACATTTTTGTCTTAGCTCAGGAAGGAGGTCTCCAAAGCAAACTGATTTATGTAGCAGCCACATCGCTCGCTCACAACTTTAATGCCAGTGGCTCACAAAGTAGAATTTTGGCTCGCAAGACTCCACAGCTTAGAGGGAACATTGCATGGGCCTCCCCTCAAAATCAACTTGGAAGCTCCAACTGGTCCAGAATGCTGCAGCTCAGCTATTCACAGGAGCTAGCTGGAGTCATGCATATTACACTCCCATTCTGCAGATGCTTCACTGGTTGCCAGTCTGTTACTACACTCAGTTTACGGTGCTATCACCTTCATGGCCTTGGCCCCTCCTATTTGCAGGACCGCCTTTCTCCCTTTGCTCCACCATTAAAACTTTGCTCAAGTCAGCAGGGGCTTCTGCCGGTGCCAACATGCAAATGGGCAGAATCAACAACTGCCCACACGAGCGCTACTTCTGTTGCGGCTCCCGCACTGTGGAACGGGCTGCCTGAGAAGATCCAGAAAGCGCCCACTCTCCTGGCCTTCCACAAACCATGCCAAACTGAACTAATCAAAAGGGCTTTTCTGTGCAGATGATAGGGCTGCACTGCACAAAATGGTTTCACAAACCTTCTTGGATAAATGATGAAGGACTGTGGTCTATACTGCTGTGTCTCGTTTATTTATGTAATTTCGGCACCACTTCATGTGCCATGTGAATACTTATGCTATGCATCCGTTCTTTCTGGTGGTGCCAGACTTCTAAAAACCTAATGCACTGGTTAGTGAATGTCCCATTTTTGTGATTGTACGGGCTCACTATGTTTAATGCGCCTTGAGTGCCTGTGAGAGAGGCAGACTATAAATAACACAAGCAAATAAATAAAAATAAAGGGGAGCAGTAATGTCCCTGCTCACCTCTAGCTCACAAGTGTTCCTCTCACTGTTGTGTGAAGCACTATCGCGCGAGCTCTGAGCTGTGATGAACGCCCGCAATTGCCCAATCTCCTCGGACAAGCGCCTCTGCAACTCCTGGGGACGAGAGGGAGGGAGGAAGAGATCTCATTTAAACTGAGAGCAGCACTCTGCACCTTCTACAGCCTGTTTGGTAGGGGCTTCTTCACGTAAGCAATCAAATCCAGCATGAACGCAGGAAAGACTTTTCTCTAATATTTCAATCAATGAGAATCTGAGTAAACAGACATTTGGCCATCATCACAAAAGGGTTGCCCAAAGAATCTGCTATCATTCCCCCACCACACACACCCCAGCAGCTGATTACACAAAAATATTAGGAAAAACTAAAAACTTTTTCAACCTGACCTGGATGGCCCAGGCTAACCTGATCTTACCAGATTTCAGAAGCCAAGCAGGGCTAACCCTGGTTAGTACCTGGATGAAAGACCACTAAGGAACTCCAGGGTTGCTATGCAGAGGCAGGCAATTGCAAATAATCTCTGAACGTTTCTTGCCTTGAAACCCCTATAGGGTCACCATACGTTGGCTGCAACTTGGTGGTACTTTCCATCACCAAAAACCTTTTGGGCGGCCTTCCAACAACACCCCTTCCTCAAATACTATCCCTTCCTCGCTGTTCTGTGCACCACTCATCTCCTCCTCAATTCCCCCAGTCCAGGGATGCAACAAGCCACTTGCCTGGTTGTGCCGCAGCAACTCCTTTCCCTCCTGTTGGCAGCGCTGCAGTATTTCCTCCTGCTCTTCTGCCTTTGCCATGAGGTTCCCGATCTCCAGGCACTTCTGGGAATACTGCTCCGAGAGCACCTGCAGCTCCCGCTTTAGAGACTCCACATCAGACCTGCAGCAGAGGTCAGAACACTGACACCACGGGGGTCCCATTGCAGAGAACTTGTCCAAACATGGCCTTTTGTCCATCATTCCCCCACTCATAGGCTCTAGGGTGAGATGCTCCCACCCACGGTGTCTCAAGATCCTCCTAATATGCTCGCCCCTTGTCCTGAAAACTAAGCCAGTATCCCTGGATGACAGAGTTGGCCAGGTCTCTGTACCATGATAAAAAGTTAACAATTTTCTTCCACTCCAAGATCTTGAATAGTGAGAAATCCTGCTGTAATCAAAACAGGGGTAGGTTTGGATATTCTGGTGGGTAGCTCCCACTGTCACTGGAATAGCTAGAAGAGAGGGATAGGACTGCACAACCTTTGATTACTGCATGCCCAGATAGCTTAAGTCAGGGCCCGCCAATCTTATTCACCCTGTGGAATTCTGAGAATACAGAGTGGGTGACACAGCAAAATGACCGCCATGGGGTGTTGGGGTCAACTGCACAACATTGGGATGTGAAAAGCCAAGCATCCACCTACAATGGATCCCTGAAGGCACACCTTCAATAATGAGATGGGAGGAAATCCAGGACTAGCTATTTTCTTTAGGAAGAGATGTTTTGGGGAGAAGAAAGTGGGTTCCAGGAAACTCATTAGCAGGTGCCATGTTTAGGAGCACTGCCTTAAGCTGAACAGCGCAAAGGGAAAATAGCATCTTACTATCTCTGCACACACAGCAATGCTAATAAAACTGATTCTTCTATAACATTTTTCAGCTTAAGATGGCCACACACTTGCTCATCACGGTCTCAAAATCCCACCCTTGCTTTTCAGCAATTCTGTGGTCATTCCCACCACTGTTCATACTCTAAAGTTTGGAGAGGGGACAAGTTGTCACTGCGGAAGTGTTGCTTACTCATGTTGTCGCCGGAGAGCGTCTGAATCTAAGCCACCTTTCTGGAAGCTGCGTGTTCTACCCAGTTCTCTGTTCAGTTCCTCTCTGTGTGCCTTCTTCAGTGCTTCAATTGCTACGGCAAAGCAGGAAGGGGGGGGGAGGGACAGAAGAGAAACTTGATCTGGGATATGTGGTGAAATAACTGGATTTTTTTTAAAATGACTTCTATTACTGGGAGAATCACAGGTTGAGAAATTTGGTCCACCAGATATCAGCTGCTCCTGTTCTTCACTCTGTAAAGTTATATTTTGTGATGCTGGCAAGATTCTCCAGCCAAAGCAGACAGGAGAGTCTTCCGAAGGCCGGTATTGAGCTGAAGCCCAGTCAGTCAGCAGTTTCTACCTGCAGCTGTGGCAGCCGCCTCCTCGGCCAAAAGCCGCTCCTTCTCGAGGTGAAGCCGCTCCATCTCCCGCTGGTGGTGCCGCTGCAGTTCCATCATGACCTGTCGGTGGGAAGCCTCCATCTCTGCCAAACTGCGCTCACACGCATCCTGCCAGGCAAGTGGGATAGGGAGAGAAGGGGGGGGGGGGGGAGAGAATTGGTTTTAAAAAACCAGTTGGCAGTCTGATTGTTAGGTGGAGGGAGCCACACTCACACCGAGGTGAATACGGCAATCCAAGCCATGGACCTTTCAGCTGCTCTGGCAGAGGGCTGAATATCTGCTGGCGAGGCACAGAAAAGCCAAGCCTTTCTTCCTCAGATACACTAGCTGTACTAGTGACTGGACAAAAAGCAGTGTTGTTTCGAGGAAACATCAACATGAAACCTCAGTACTCTTCCCCTAAAGTTAGCTGCATGTCCTTATTAACACACAAGGTAAACTGATCACAAGCATGAATTGTCTAGTTCCATGGATATGTCTCTGTTCACCATGTGGGGGCATATGAAGAACAGGTAGTATTACAGCATTCTAAAAAAGCCCAAATGCTATTTTATTCAGTCTTATTCAGGACTCTGCAGTAATGGAACTAAGGAAGTGTAGTTATTATAGCTACAAAACATTAATAGCAAGGAACGGGAAAGCTGCTGAAAGTTTGAATATTCAAAGATGGAAAACTAAAGCAGGGCAAGCAGCTAAACTACTTAGGTTCAGACAGGGGGAACAACAAATATAGGAGACAGCAAAACCCAACATTTCTAATAGGTCTGAAGCCCTTTAAGTTTTGGCAGCAAAGGTATATAATTGTTATGCTTTGCACCAAATACCAATGTATTTTGTTAGTTTTCCTTTTCTGTTTGTACTTTAATATTTGTTTTAAAACATTACATTGATAATCATAAAAAGGATGTAATAAGAGAAAACTGGTTTCTCAACAGATTAAGACTATAGTTCTAACTTATAAAAACACACATACCTTATGAAGATGTTGTAAACCCATTAGCTACAAGAGTTCTGCTACAGACATTTTTTGCTATACCTGTACACATATTTGCAATTTTTCATCATTTTTTAAATCTATTTGATATATAAAATAGTATGTGCTGAATTGTCATACAAGACTCCAGGAAGCATGAACCCCATTTTCAGGCTTCACATAGTCCTCTTTAGCACTAACACAGAGACAGGTGACTTCCTGGTATAGGTAACTCTCCAACTCCAACATGTCGCAATGTCAGAATGTGAATGTCTCATTAAACTGGAGGTTGTTTATTACCCAGTAACTGGAATTCAAACCCAGGATTAAATGGTGATTTAGACTCCTGATTGATGTAGAAGAGAAAACTCCCCTCAAATTCTGTTTCAGTGCCCAGATTTAGAAGGCACAGAAAACTGGGAATTAGAAGGCTCCCTAAACCGCAAATTCTTCACTCATGGCTCTGTGTAAAGGGAAGGCAAATTGGTGGATACAAGTACCCAGGGGTCGTTTCATAGAAAAAGAGCTAGGGGGACTCATTAGCATAACTCATTAGCATATGCCACACCCCCTGACATCACTGTAAGTGTGTCATAAGGCCACACCCCCTGGCATCACCGGAAGTGTGTCATAAGGCCACACCCCCTGGCATCACCGAAAGTGTGTCATAAGGCCACACCCCCTGACATCACCGGAAGTGTGTCATAAGGCCACACACCCCGCCCCCAACGGTCCCAGCCGCCACCGCCGGCCTTGCAAGTCCACTGCCGAGCCCCATGAGGGGCCTGGCGGTGGACCTGCAAGGCCGGCGGGAGTGCAAGGAAGCCCCGCGAAGGGCCTCCCTGGCCCCAGGCAGGCAGGCAGGGGTGGGGAGAGGCAGGGAGGAAGCAACTTACCCTCCCTCTTCTGCCTCCTCCTGGCTGAATGAGGGCCGGAAGCGGGGCGGACGGAAGCAGGGGGCGGGGCTTCGGCATCTGCCCTGCCCCCCGTACCTCACCCGGGGGAACTGCGATCCCCCGCGATTCCCCCGAAATGACCTCTGCAAGTACCCAAACAAACCATGTCCACACTTATCTGAATACGGCTTTAAATTTGAAATCTTGAGGGGAGAAAATGGAGACAACCATAAAGTGAAACTGAGAGATTTATTGTCCTGGAGCGCCTTTACAAAAAATGAAAGCTAGCACACTGGGCAATGCTGACTGTAACTTCTTTTGTGTTGTGGGGCCCAGGGCATCTCTCTGAACAGCTCTCATTTCTAGCTTCTCTAACTTCATATATATTTATCAAACTCCTTACTTATCAACAGGTGCTTGTCTGGAACAATTAGACAGTACATTTCCAACTTGGGGCACCTTGGATCCAGGATAAAGAAAAGCTTTCATTGGTCAGCTTTGGGGCTGCACTCACATGACTCACTTGCTCCACAGCTGAGCACAAGAGATGCTCTTTGCGTTTGCTTGGTCACTAGGGACAGGCTCCTGGGAAGACTGTCACCATTAGCAAACCCCACGAATCCTCAAAGCGACATAATTTTACAGTGCCGGCTAAAGAGCACGGCACTGCATTCTGGGATATTCAGCCCTGACAATACTGCATTTCAAGCTCAGAGAAAGAGAGCTTTCAGTACATGAATGGCAAATGCTGATCCAAAACCATTTGTGGCCTGGGGAAACAAGTGCACGATAGATTTAAACATGTCTCGGCTATTTATTTGAATATCCCTAGTCTTCTAGCATGCATCAGGGCCTTTTTACCTATAACCTCCTGGCATGGCCAGCTGCCAGACTCTGCCCCTTCACAATGTTGGGCAACTCACATTATTGCCTCAACCAGAGGGGTAGGCAGGTAGAATTCTTTTGAGGGTAATGGATTTTTAAAAAATGATAAATTCACAGATATACTAGCAGGTAGGTAGGCAACACAACCTTGCTCACAATCCTTGATAACTAAAAGCACAGTCGTTCCCACAGAAAAAGGAAAGCGGAAGTCCGGCCCTCTCTTTGGAGCTACTGATGTGAAGTAGTATCCATGGACAGTCATCCTCCCAGGAATTATCCAACCAACCAATGTTCCCTCTAAGCTGTGGAGTCTTGTGAACAAAAATTCTGCTTTGTGAGCTACTGCATAAAAGTTGTGAGCGAGCGATTTGGCCACTGCATAAATTAGTCTGCTCTGGAGACCTCCTTCCTCAGCTAAGACAAGAATGTGTGAGCTGGAGGCTAAAAAACTGTGAGCTGGCTCACACTCACTCAGTTTAGAGGGAACACTGCACCCAACTACATCCAAAAGGAAGGCAAAGAAATCCTAGACTGAAAAACAGAGTGGCTGTAAACACCCCCCCCCCCCGTAAACCTGAACACTCAACTCAAACAAAGCCTGCTCAATGATTAAAGAACACAAGTTGTCGCCAAGTTGTTGTCCCCCTTTAAGAAACAGTAGTATGATGATCTGGCATCCGGTCTCCTGCCTATTTCATTTCCCCTGTCTTCCAAAAAGCTAAGTGCAACAGACATGGTTCTCCCTTCATTTTATTATTTCAACAAGCTTGCCAAATAGGCTAGACTGAAAAAGAGTGAGTGGTCAAAGGCCATACAAGTTTGGTGTAGTGGTTAAGTGCGCGGACTCTAATCTGGGAGAACCGGGTTTGATTCCCCACTCCTCCACTTGCACCTGCTGATGTGACCTTGGGTCAGTCACAAGCTCTGGCACAGCTGTTCTTGAAAAAGAGCAGTTTCTGTCAGAGCTCTCTGAGCCCCACCTACCTGACAGGGTGTCTGTTGTGGGGAGGGGAAGGGGAAGGAGACTGTAAGCTGCTCTGAGACTCCTTTGGGTAGTGAAGGGCAGGGTATAAATCCAATCTCCTCTTCTTCTCTAATGAGCTTTCATGGCAGAGCAAAGATCTGAACATGGACCTCTTAGACTGCAAGCCTGACACCACACTGGTTTTTGTCTGAAGCCATAGCACTGGTATACGTTCAAAGCATTCCTCCTGCTGTTCATTTCAGTTCTTTCCACCATCATCAGTTTAGTCATGGGGGTGAAATCGCTCAACAAGAGTCTCACAGCCAATGCTCCCCTCTAAGCTGCGGAGTCTTGTGAGCAAAAATTCTACTTTGTGAGCTACTGGCATTAAAGCTGTGAGCATGCAATTTGGCTGCTGCATAAATTAGTTTGCTCTGGAGCCATCCTTCCTGAGCTAAGACAAAAATGTGTGAGCCAGAGGCTAAAAAACCATGAGCTAGCTCACACTAACTCAGCTTAGAGGGAACACACAGCCAGGTAAAGTTGCCATCCTGGCAACCGGGTCACTGCTCACGTATCTGCGCATGGAGTTCCTGAAGGGGGTAACAGCCTGACTATACAAAAGGTAAAGAGCTGTCTGACAATTCAAAGCTCATTGCAGACTGCAATTTCAATCTGCCAGGACATGCGATCGGTATACCTGAAAACACACAAGCCTTACGCCTGTGGATTCTATTTTATATACAGCATTTCTATTTCAGGCAAAACAAAGGAGGAGCAAACAACAGATGAAGGATTTAAAAAAGCAGCAGTCTGAACCTGGGCACATTCCATCCACCCCGAACCATTACATTCTAGAAGGGACATTCCACCAACCAAGATGACCCTTGACTTCAAGCTTTTACACGGCTATATTCACCCTGTAAATGTAAGCTTCTCTTTCTCATTGTGCCAAGCGTGTTCCAGCATCACACGGTGCATTAACAACCAACGATGAGACTAAAAGTGATGCATAAACGTGGCTGAGTTTTTCCTTGGGATCCTTTTCAAGGCCAACAGCATTCACCACAGTTTGGGGAGACGCTTGCATCCGGCTGCTCTATA